>NW_015630666.1:46866-47341 GCF_001515625.1 Sinocyclocheilus rhinocerous
TTCAACTATTATTTTCTCTTGTGGACTACATGTAAACATCTTTTATGTGAACTATCTTATTCAGGTCAGTACTAAATAAACAATAACATGCAGTTTGTATGATCCCTCTTATTTTGGTAAAATAATTAACATTTTGCAGATTCTGAAAGGGGGATGTAAACTTTTGACATCAACTGTACATGTCAAAAGATCAAGGAAATTTTGGTTTCTCAGTTCATGACCCCTTTAACCCTTGTGCGTCAATTTAAAAAAGTTACACATAGGTCCATAGTGGACAAAAATGTCCATGTCAAAAAACTGTCATAAAAATTTGAAGCTTGGGAGCACAGAGTTAAGTTTGGTCTCATTTTAAAGAAGACCCATGGCAGATTATTGTTGAAGTAAAAAAAAGTTTAAAAAGTGAAACCAAAAAAAAAAAGTTCTAGATGTTTAGGTTTATGAAAATGATTTATGAACGATATTTTATATAAAATAT
>NW_015630666.1:47528-53871 GCF_001515625.1 Sinocyclocheilus rhinocerous
AGTAGAGTTTTTCTCTCTCAAATTTTACAAGAACACACACACATAATTTTTTTTTATGACACACATACACATACAAACCACACTCTGACATCCATACCAACACACCCACACAATTATAGCTGCATTATTTATCCAATTGGCTCTATAATATGCAGAAGCAGAAAACAGAAATAAAGCGAGTATTTTCTTTATAGGTCAAACCTGAAAAAATGGCACCATCTGGTAAAAAATAGTAAAAAATTAAATTTTAAAGTCTTGCCAATGTAATAAAAGCCTATCAACAAAAATTGCATAATTTTACAGTTAAATGGCACTGCGATTAAAAATAGCAGTTTTAATGGGTTTCAATGGGGACATTTTTGTCCTTAAGGTCCTGAGAGGAACAATTTTTTGTACCTAGTGCAAAACAGATTTATTAAAGGAAATGGAAGTGAAATAGTAAAATTCCAATAAAAATACACACCTGTGCCAAAATTTATGCAGTTGGCAATAACACAGGCAAAATGATAAAAAAAACAAAACTGAAAAGGACAAAAATGTCCAAAAGGTCGCACAAGGGTTAATACAGATAGAGTTCATCACAATGCATTATGAAATTATCCACAAAGGATACATTCGGTGCTTTCTTGGCCATAATTGCTTGATACTTCAAAATGTTGCCTAGATAGTCTTCTCAGATTTGCATGTATATTACAAAATTAACATTCTCTTTCTGTCTGATCTCAGATCTGTCAGGGAGTGGTGAAGGAGACTCAGCAGCAGTTTTTTCACAGCCTAGCAGTTCGGCAGAGTATCGCTGTGCACTTCAACATCCAGCAGGACTGTGGGCACTTCCTGGCAGACGTTCCGGCCCGCCTGCTGCCCTGGGAGCGTGAGGAGGATGGAGAAGACAAGCAAGGTGGTACGGAAGGAGGAGAAGAGGGAAAAGGAAAGGAGGATGAGAGAGATGCGGCAGGTCCGGGCGGGAAACTCTGCAGCCGTGTTGTGGTGATCACTCGAGAGGTGCCATTCCAGACAGTGGCAGATTTTGTACGGGAGGGTGTAGAGCGGCACACGCGAAACCCTGAGCTGTACGAACGCCAGGTGTGTCTCCTGCTGTTGCAGCTGTGTGCGGGACTAGAGCACATGAAACCCTACCACGTCACGCACTGTGACCTCCGGCTCGAGAACCTCCTCCTGGTGCACTGTCAGCCCGGGAACCCTTGGAACCTGGAGCTCATGGAACCGAACAACAACGCTGCATCCGGACCTTCCTCCGCCGCGGCTTCCGCTTGCCCCGCCCGGCTCATCATCAGCAACTTCTCTCAGGCCAAACTCAAGAACGTGGTGCTGGAACCCGCTTCGCTCCGAGACCAGTCCCGTCTGGCACCTGAGCTCCTCACTGCCACTCAATACCGCAAGTGCGACGAATTCCAGACCGGGATACTGATCTACGAGATGCTGCATCGACCGAACCCATTCGAGGAATGTCCGGAGCTAAAGGAGAGGGAATACTGCAGCTCTGACTTGCCCCAGCTGCCCCTGCGATCCCTGTACTCCAACGGTCTTCAACAGCTCGCCACGGTGCTGCTCAATCCCAACCCTTCCGAGCGCATCCAGATGGCGGATGCCCGGGCGTGTTTGCAGTGTCTGCTGTGGGGCCCCCGAGAGGATCTGTTCAATTCGTTGAACCCCGCCGCCGGAACAGTTCAGCGCCACACCGTCTTGCAGAACTGGCTGGACCTGAAGCGAACGCTTATGATGATCAAGTTCGCAGAGCGTTCTTTGGACACGGGCTGCGGCGTGAGTCTGGAGGACTGGTTGTGCTGTCAGTATCTGGCCTTCGCTACTACCGAATCTCTGAGCAGAGTGATCAAGATCCTGCAGCAGCCACAGGGCGTGCTTATTTGATCGCATCCGATCACGGCACGCTAACGAGGCTAGGACGTGTAGACGTGCGCTGTACATATGTGTGATTTTATTCGAGGAAACCGTATTGACTTTGTTGGTGAATCTGTTTGGGTTTGGTTTACTTTTAATACCATGCAGAGAGTCTGAGCAAACCGTTTACATGATGAAAAGTAACAAAGTGAAGTCATATTTAACTCCACAGATAATGGCACATTTATAGAGCTGCTTTTATAAACAAGTGAAACTGCATGATGTGTGAGTATGTGTGAGTGTGTTGTGGGTTTTCTGCTGGTGTGTTTAGTTACGCTTTTCATTCTGCTGTAGGGACTCGTGTATATCAACAGGAAACCACTGATCTGACATCAGCTGCATCATGATTTATGATTCCAGTAACTATTGGATAGCTATTATATAATCATCGCATATCAGAGTTTGTGCGAGGGGCGTCAAAATAAGGGTCCTCCAGTGGTCACGTTAGGTCAGTGAATGAATGAGTCTAACATGCCTTACTTTATATGTGTATGTGTGTATATATATATATAGAGAGAGAGATTTATGGAAAGTGGCAAAAACATCATCTTTCATCAGTCATTTCACACAAATATGTTTTTATCCGATCCTGATATATCGTACAGATTAGTTTGAGAGTACAGATTGGATATTTTTCTACCACAACAAGAGCACTGTAAAGTTTACCAAAGACTAAATACTCTGAACCACAAAGATCAAAACATATTTTTACATTTTGCATAGTCAAAGAGTATGACTCTCCCTCTTAAAGAAAGTGTCCTTATGTACCTAAAACAAATGCAGTTTAGTTCTTCAGCAGTACTTTGGCACTCCAAAGTACACAGGAGCATTTCCAATCAGAGGGATTGGCACCAAACTCATTTTAATCAAACTAGAGTCACACCAGATTCTGATCGTAGCGTTTACACTTGCAGTAAAAGCTCTGAACTGCTTTTGAGACATATCAGGATGAATCTAACCCTGACCTGACCCGGATATCACTACGCGGATGTATGTGCAATCATTAAAAGCAAGTGTTAACATTTGTTACAGTATTTTAGATATATTTAAGTCACTTGATATTCTCAGCATGCAATTATTCTTTATCTTCCTGTTCCTGTTCGGCACATAATTGATGAGAATGCGAGCTTTGGGTTCAGACTCCCAGCGAGGCGTATGCGAGGATATTTGATTGTGTGTGAAGCATTAATATGAACCAGGGACAGCACATTCTTCAGCATTTTGTCCTTGTTGTAGTGTTATTTTGAGGTGCGTGTGTGTTTCAGGCAATGGCAGTATAGAGAAGAACTTCAGCGTGAAATGTGAGACACACACAAGCTGCATCCCAGTTTGCTTGCTTCTGCATACTACAGGTATGTATTTAAGTGGTGATGGGAAAATGCATACTTGTAGTATGTAGTACGCTAGTACTGCAATACATAATGTAATAAAATTAACACAATTTATGTAAACGTTAACATGTAGATCAATTTATTATTACTTTTACATATTTTTAAAACTGCTGTTGCAGCTTTGGCCTTGGAATTTATAATTATTCACTATTACAACTCAAAAAGTTGATAAGGAACTGTTACAAGCTCCGCCTGTTCTGTAATGCAAGGGGATTGTGGGTAATATTGGCTCAAAAGGCCTCCGCAGAAAAAGTATACCATCCAGGCACCTTGAGAATTTTTTTTGACATGCTATGATTTGTGGAACACTAAACAAAATTTTGCATACTTTATTGTATGGCTAGTATGCAAATTGGGATGCAGATATTGTCACGCCTCCCTGTTTCTATTTTTAGATTTACATATTCAGGTGAAAGAAAGGGATTGCTGAAAGGGATTTAATGATTCATAGTGCATGAGAAAGGGTTCATGTGAGGTCTGATGGCAGCATGTTGTTAAGCTGATAGCTTGTTACTTAAAGGGGTCATGAACTGCCTCAGTTTTTTATTTTATACTGTTCTCTGAGGTCCACTTATAATGTTATCAAGATTTTTACATCAAAATAACAGAAGGTTCAAACGCTCACTGATGCTCCAGATGGAAAAATTATGCATTAAGAGCCGGGGTGAGAAAACTTTTTGAATTTGAAGATCAGGGTAAACTTAACTTATTTTGTCTTCTGGGAAGCATGTAACTATCTTCTGTAGCCTCTGGAGGGAAGTACTAAGTGAAAAAATATGATATTTAGGCAAAATAAGAAAAATGTACACATCTCCATTCTGTTCGAACCACAAAGATCAAAACATATTTTTACATTTTGCATAGTCAAAGAGTATGACTCTCCCTCTTAAAGAAAGTGTCCTTATGTACCTAAAACAAATGCAGTTTAGTTCTTCAGCAGTACTTTGGCTCTCCAAAGTACACAGGAGCATTTCCAATCAGAGGGATTGGCACCAAACTCATTTTAATCAAACTAGAGTCACACCAGATTCTGATCGTAGCGTTTACACTTGCAGTAAAAGCTCTGAACTGCTTTTGAGACATATCAGGATGAATCTAACCCTGACCTGACCCGGATATCACTACGCGGATGTATGTGCAATCATTAAAAGCAAGTGTTAACATTTGTTACAGTATTTTAGATATATTTAAGTCACTTGATATTCTCAGCATGCAATTATTCTTTATCTTCCTGTTCCTGTTCGGCACATAATTGATGAGAATGCGAGCTTTGGGTTCAGACTCCCAGCGAGGCGTATGCGAGGATATTTGATTGTGTGTGAAGCATTAATATGAACCAGGGACAGCACATTCTTCAGCATTTTGTCCTTGTTGTAGTGTTATTTTGAGGTGCGTGTGTGTTTCAGGCAATGGCAGTATAGAGAAGAACTTCAGCGTGAAATGTGAGACACACACAAGCTGCATCCCAGTTTGCTTGCTTCTGCATACTACAGGTATGTATTTAAGTGGTGATGGGAAAATGCATACTTGTAGTATGTAGTACGCTAGTACTGCAATACATAATGTAATAAAATTAACACAATTTATGTAAACGTTAACATGTAGATCAATTTATTATTACTTTTACATATTTTTAAAACTGCTGTTGCAGCTTTGGCCTTGGAATTTATAATTATTCACTATTACAACTCAAAAAGTTGATAAGGAACTGTTACAAGCTCCGCCTGTTCTGTAATGCAAGGGGATTGTGGGTAATATTGGCTCAAAAGGCCTCCGCAGAAAAAGTATACCATCCAGGCACCTTGAGAATTTTTTTTGACATGCTATGATTTGTGGAACACTAAACAAAATTTTGCATACTTTATTGTATGGCTAGTATGCAAATTGGGATGCAGATATTGTCACGCCTCCCTGTTTCTATTTTTAGATTTACATATTCAGGTGAAAGAAAGGGATTGCTGAAAGGGATTTAATGATTCATAGTGCATGAGAAAGGGTTCATGTGAGGTCACTGGATAGTGTCTCTGTCAATCACAAACTAAGGCGGGACCATCGGTTTGCTCCCATCTTCCATTTCCAAAGCAGCAGTTACAGTTTCATCAATTCCATTAGAAAGAAACAGGAATAATGTGTGTGTGTGTGTGAGAGAGAGAGAGAAAAATTGTGGTGCGTGTCACGCTGAATGTTTGTGGGTCACACCGTAGCAATATGTTGTATTGAATTGTATATAATAATTTGAGTGTAGTTTAAATTCATCTTAGCAGTACAGGCACGATTCTGTCACAGAGAGAACTTGAGAGAGTGAAAGTATCAGCAGATGTCTGTAACCTGAAGAATGTGTGTGTTTTTGCTCACCCACCATCAATTTATCAGTTTCTTTCACATCATTTCACTGAAATCATGTAGTTACTTTTATTTACAAATGTTTATTGCCAGTGATGATTTCACAAAACTGCTTTTTACCTACAACTGCATATCTCATGGTATTTAGCTCTACATTACCGAGTTAACTGCTCATAATAAAACTATGAATATGTTTTTAAACAAGACTTGTTTATGTTTAATTAGAAACACTACTTTGTTGTTTTTATTAATAATACAATATTAAATATGAAATGGGGTCCTGGAAATAGCAGGCAACTTCACAAGTTAGATGTGAGCCAGGCAAAGTTATGAAAATTTATAAAATGTTAAAAGGTCGTTAAAAAGTCAGAAATTCTTGTTGTCCATAGACATTCAAGCTCACTTCTAAAGCGTTTCTTAGGCTGGAAATATTTTAATGCATTTTTTAGTTTAGTTTAGACAAAAATAGTCAAGGCAAGGCAAGTTTATTTATATAGCACATTTCATACACAATGGTAATTCAAAGTGCTTTACATAAAAGAAAGTAAAATAATCATCAAAAATAATCACAAAAATAAAACAAGGAATTTAAAAACTTTCAAAATGATTTAAAAATTGATTTAAAATTAATTTAAGACCGTTAAAAATAGAAAATGATTATACATAAAATACAGTGCAATCAGTTCGGA
>NW_015630666.1:54375-74651 GCF_001515625.1 Sinocyclocheilus rhinocerous
TGCATAACTTGAGGATGTGCTAATTGCCTTTCTGATATTATTGATCTTCTCAGAAAAGAAGGAAGCAAACTCATTGCATTTGCTGTCAGAGAGCATTTCACTGGGAATCTGACTTGGGGGGGTTTGTCAGTCTCTCAACAGTAGCAAAAAGAGTGCGAGTGTTGTTTAAGTTACTGTTTATAATGTTTGAGAAGAAGGTCTGTCTAGCTGTGGCTAGTTCCACATTGAAAGCATGAAGGCTGTCTTTATAGATGCTATAGTGAATTTCAAGTTTCGTCTTCCGCCACATCCGCTCAGCTTACCCATAGAGAATAGAGAAGTCATAGAAAAATATGGAAATTAATTTGTCAGAAAATGTGGGAACCATATGGAAATCCATTTTCTCCACGGTAATAAAAGGCAACACTTTTTAAAAACATTTTTAAAGGCGAATTGTTCAGACTTTTTTTACCCTCGCAATTCTGAGTTGTTGTTTTTTATGCTGTGGAAACAAAATTCTGAGATAAAGAGAGATAAGAAGTCGCAATTACCTTTTTGTTTTCTTTATTATTTGGTGGAAACAGACTTCTATAGAACCATGACACCACCAGTATTAATATTAAATACATTGTATAGTTGTATAGTAACTTTAATCAGTGTAACAGTTTGTCTTAAAGGGATAGTTCACCCAAAAATGAAAATTTTATGTTTATCTGCTTACCCCCAGGGCATCCAAGATGTAGGTGACTTTGTTTCTTCAGTAGAACACATATGATGATTTTTAACTCCAACCGTTGCAGTCTATCAGTCGTATAATGCATGGCAATGGTAACAAAATCTATGAGAGTAAAAAAAACATGCACAGACAAATCCAAATTAAACCCTGCAGCTCGTGACGACACATTGATGTCCTAAGACACCAAACGATCGGTTTGTGCCAGAAATCGAACAATATTTATATCATTTTTTACCTCTAATACACCACTATGTCCAACTGCCTTGAGCGCGCGCACGGCATCCGGTGCGTGAGGTGTGTACCTTTATATCCCCTTTTTATAGCAGCTCACAGATGCTTCAGTTCAGCCAAAGGTTGTGATGACCCAGCAGCAAGTACAACAGTTATCTCAAGAATATGATAATGAACATGCAAACTTACTGTTTTGCTCATGAAATATTAGCTTAAATGTGTCAGGCTAGTGAAAAGCCAGTTTGACGTTTGATTCTGGACTATTAATCCTATTCAAGACAAAAGGAGACAAATTGTGTGCATGGTGTTAAAAAGCAGTAATCAGAGGCTTACTCCAGGGCTAGACTAATGGTTAAAATGATAATTTACATAATCATCATAACTAATAATCACGAATGTTCACATTTGAGAAATTTCTGTTTCCATTTCATCAGAATTTTTGACTTTCTCACAATCAAAAATCCAGAAAATAGCAACTTATAAGAAGAGTTTATTTACCTCATGTAGTTTCCTAAATGTAGGCCTATACGACTGATAGACTGCAACGGTTAAAGTAAAAAATCATCATATGTGTTCTACTGAGGAAACAAAGTCACCTACATCTTGGATGCCCTGGGGTAAGCAGATAAACATCAAATTTTCATTTTTGGGTGAACTATCCCTTTAATGGCATTAAAGCACATGCCATCAAGACAGGGCTTTGTCATGCTTAAGTTTTTTAAAGTTTTTAGTTTAGGGCCTTTAGAGGGCGCCATAAACCACACAAATCATCCCTGCTTACGCAATATGGCCCAACACTTTGTGTTATCTGTGATAGCGCCTGCTGTATCATTTCCTGATGTCTCAGCCTTTTTCAGATTCACAGAGTAAACAGACACTACGCCTTCGAACTAATAACAATAGCGCACAGAATTTTCATGTATCTGATAACATTATTACACAACCAGCATCACGGTTCATTGTCTCTAATGAGTTCTGAGTATCTTAGTTCTTAGTAGGAGTTCTTAGTAACCTCTTAGTATCTTCAGCACCTTATTATGATGTGAGAAATGGAAAGGAACTCGATAAAGATTATGTGTGTGTTTGTTCCAACAGGATATGGAAGGATTATTGTGTGAGTCAGAGTATAATCCTGATAGTGTGTGTGTAAGCCTGTGTTGATTCACATGGGGACATTATGCTTCTGTTATTATGCACACGTGAAGCTTATTATCACGGTCTGACACTGCAACCGAGGAACAATACGCATACACACACATCCTTCAGCTCAGAGACACTACCAAAACTACAGGTAAGAAATTTTCATTTAATGTCCTGTAATCAATAATAATCTATGGATAAACCAATTTACAGTTACAATTGGTTGCATTCCAAATACTAGACTCAGCAAATTATAAATATGATTATATACCTAACGATTGTTTTGTCATTTAAATTAGTTAATTATGTAAACATTTTTACTACAATAATTAAGCATTGTAATATTATTACACAGTAAAATATTACATTATTTTATATATGACTACATTATGTAAATTGAAACTGAATTTTGTGTATTAACTTTTTATGTAATTTAAATTAGTTTAGTGATTTCGTTCTTTTATTACAAGGAAATAATAGTAGTAGTATTACGATTTATATTACATTTAAAAAGGTCAAGACCTTTGAGGTGGGATAGCTATATTAATTTACTGTGTTCAAACAGTTCTAACACCTTTTTATGTTATAGGCTAGTTTTATTTCCATTTTTTTATATTTATGTCAGGTTTATTATTATTATTATTATTATATAATTGTTAGCCATAAAAAATAAATTAAACCTAAATAGTAATATTTGAAAATAACAAAAACTAATAAAAATGACAAAAAAAATTAACTAAAATTAAAATGGAAAAAAAAAAGCAAATTCAAATTCTAAATCAAAACTATAATAGTATATAAATAATACTAAAATAATGCTTGTTTATGCTTAAAAAACAGTCATGTGACAACAAAGGGTATTAATTGATTGTGCATCTACAGAGATATAAACAACAGAAATACATATACATGGGTATAAATTAACTACAGAACTACTCAGATACTGTTTTACAGATTATAGTATTGAGTTACCTAAATGGTTTGTGCATGTCAGCAGAATGTGTAGTCTGGATGAGGTTCCATTTAAAGTTGCTCTGAACTCTGTGGAGATACAGTTGGGTCAGAAAGAGCCAGTCACAGCTCCTGAACTTACGATCCCAGACTGTGCTCAAATACTGCGTGATACAAAGGTCAGAATGTAATATATATATGCTTATATTCATCATATACATTTGAAATTTTATGTTAAATGTATCTTTATTTATAACAATGTTCATATGTTATCCTGTTTGACAGTATTCATTCACTCTGGAGAAAAAGATCCTGGCTGCATGGGAAGAACAGCAGCGGAAGAACAGGAAAGCCAAAAAAACACCCCAGAGTGTGTGTCCCACCTGCCCGCCATATTGGCTGATGTTTAGCAGCCCGCAGCAGAACCGCAGGGTGTGCCTCAGGAGCGCAGAATTATGGGAACTGGGCCCTCACCCCCGCAGCTTAAGCCTCAGTGCTGCTGACTGGCGTAAGCTCCGCCCACTTCGGGCGGTCCAGTTCCTCATTGCTGACACGGACTTCGAGGGCGGCTACGGCGAAGACAACGAGAGCTCCCCTGAGGATGATACTGTTCGTAGCAAAGAAAGACCGAAGAGTTCCGGCCCACAGTGCCCGTGGATTTCTGCCTGTCACCCCCAGCGAGGCTCCACCCCTCGCCCCGCCCCTTCTAGCATGTTTCACAAGGCCCGGCCAAGCTCCGCCTCCTCTGTAAAAGACATACGTAGGCCCATCCCCCCTGGCCTCAGCCAGACGCCACAGGGCAGCCCTCACGGCTCCAGAGCCCCCCGCAGGAAACCCGCTGTAACGAGAACCAGCGGGCGACGAAACTCACACTCCCTCCTACAGCCGAGACCCTCGTCCGCAGGACCGCTGCCCTCCGCCAGGCCTCAGAAAACATCCTCACATGTAACACACACTGTAAATCCATAGATCTTCTTCATAGGTCTTAATGGGATAGTTCACCCAAAAATGAAAATTCTGTCATTAATTACTCACCCTCATGTCGTTCCAAACCTGTCAGACCTTTGTTCATCTTCGGAACAAATTAAGATATTTTTTATGAATTCCAAGAGCTCTGTGACCCTCCCATAGACAGCAAGGATCCTTACACAATCAAGGTCCAGAAAGGTAGTAAGGACATCGTTACAATAGTCCATGTGACATCAGTGGTTCAACCGTCATTTTACGAAGCTACGAGAATACTTTTTGTGTGCAAAGAAAATAAAAATAATGACTTTATTCAACAATTCATCTCCTCCGCGTCACCCTGGAGCCATTTTGGAGAGTATCCCATACGTAAACAATGTATGCAACGTATGATACGTTGTTTAATACCTTTGTTGTTGTTTACTACTTATGTCCTTACTACCATTCTGAGCCTTGATCGTGTAAGGATCCTTGCTGTCTATGGGAGGGTCAGAGAGCTCTTGGAATTCATCAAAAATATCTTAATTTGTGTTCCGGAGATGAACAAAAGTCGTACAGGTTTGGAACAACATGAGGGTGAGAAATTAATGACAGAATTTTCATTTTTGGGTGAACTATCCCTTTAATTTACGATTATCGATGAACTGATTTTTTGTTTTAGGATGTGCATCCGCGGACGTCCGCAGGGCTACAGGACACTCATGCAGATCTGCTGTGTGCTTTAAGTCAGGAAGAAAGGGATCTTCTTGAAGCTGTTACACAACACGAATACACACTGCACACTGCCATACTAGCACTGCAGAGGACAGGGCCCAAGAGTCCTGATCAGGTAACACTCACTACATGCAAACGCACACACACACACACACACACACACACATATATATATATATATATATATACAGTGGGTACGGAAAGTATTCAGACATTAATGAGGAAAAAAAATTAACTTAAATGATTTTAGCAAATGGCTGCAATATAACAAAGAGTGAAAAATTTAAGGGGGTCTGAATACTTTCCGTACCCACTGTATATATATAAACACATTCTGTTTCTCATTCTTTCTCGATCTCCAGATTTTGAGTTACCTGATGTCATGTGACCGTCTCTGTCGCCTGGGTTTTGAGAAGACTCAGGTGGAAGAAGCTTTGGAGATGTTCCAGAACTGTGAGACCAAGGTGAGACCCTTCAAAACTGCTTTAAGCGCTCCAAACACTCAACCAATCGGCATCCCGTGCAAAAAACACTTCTCAAATCAGTGACTAATTAGCATTCAGTGGACAAAACATCCTTCAAATCAGCCTTTACCACACCAAACACTCAACCAATCAGCATTCAGCGCACCAAACACCCCTCGAATCAGCATTTAGAACTCCAAACACTTAACTAAGTGGCATCCAGCGCACAACAACCAGCAACCAGTGGCCTTCAGTTGACAAACATACCTTAAATCAGCATTTAGCATGCTAAACACTCAACCAATCAGCATGCAGTCACCCCTCAAATCAGCAACCAATCAGCATCCAGTGCAAAAAACACTTCTCAAATGAGTGACCAACTGGCATTCAGTGGACAAACTGTTCCTAAAATTGTCAGCGCCAATAGCCTTGTGGGCAGCGCGCTGACATCACCATTGTGCTTCGGCCGTCCCAAGTTCGAGTCCCAGCTCATGGACCTTTCCCAATCCCATCGTTGCTTCCTGTCTACAATACTGTCCTATCCTAATAAAAGGCAAACATGCCAAAAATAGCTCTAAAAAAACAATCCTCAAATCAGCATTTAGCATGCCAAACATTCAACCAATCGGCATCCAGTGCAAATTTTTTTTCTCAAATTAGCAACCAACTGGCATCCAGCGCAAAAGAAATCTCAAATCAGCAACCAATTGGCATCCAGCGCACAAAACATTGCCTCAAATCAGTAACCAATCAGCATCCAGTGTAAAAAAATACTCATCAAATCAGCAACCAATTGGTTTTCAGTGAACAAAACATCCATCAAATCAGCATTTAGCATGCCAAACACTCAACCAATCGCCATCCAGCGCACAAAACACCTCTTGAATCAGCATTTAGAACTCCAAACACTTAACTAAGTGGCATCCAGCGCACAACAACCAGCAACCAGTGGCCTTCAGTGGACAAACATACCTTAAATCAGCATTTAGCATGCTAAACACTCAACCAATCGGCATGCAGTCACCCCTCAAATCAGCAACCAATCAGCATCCAGTGCAAAAAACACTTCTCAAATGAGTGACCAACTGGCACTGGCATTTAGCATGCCAAACACTCAACCAATCGCCATCCAGCGCACCAAACACCTCTCGAATCAGCATTTGATTCTCCAAACACTCAACTAGTTGGGATCAAGTGCACAACATGTAAATGTATTTATGTTTATGTGTTTCTCTCAGGCTTCAGAGTTCCTGTTTCTGCTGGCTCAGTTCTGTGAGATGGGTTTCCAGCAGAGCACCATTAAAGAAGTTCTACTGGTGCATGAGAACCATAAAGAGAGAGCCCTGGAGGAGCTTATGACCCGCAGTGGCTGAGAACACACAAGAATCCACTGCTATGTGAACAAATGAGTTGCCACCTCCAAGTGAAAAAACCCTCAACTCCATGAATAAATGTATAAATCCTCAGCTATATGAGCATATGAATTAGTCTTCATCTCTATTAATGCATTAATGAATCTCTATCTTCAGCTCCATAAATTAACATATAAATACTTACAAATCCTTCAGAATGAATGTATCCTTTGCAGCTTTAATACTCCAGACATGTCTCTCAGTTTCTCATGCAGAAAAGGTCCTGCTTGTTGATTGATTTCAGTGTAATTATGTTTATTATATTGATGCCACGTTATTAGCTGTAGATCTGACTTTTTCATGACAAAGATTAATCACCTATAGATGACAGAACTGTAGATCAGTTATCATGACAGAATAAAAATGTTTTGCATATTTTGAAAAGAGCTGGGGACAGTTTGAATGACTTTAATTAAACACTGTTGTGACATTTATTATGCATCAGTTATTTAGTTTCAGGACTATTTCCAAATGTTTGATGTAATAAGAGGTGCAGATTTGCATAACCATTGTCAAACAGTATCACCACTTTTTAAACTCTTTAAAACTTTAGTTACACTCTATCGGTATTCAAGTTTTACTGGCATGTAGCATCAAAAGTCATGTAACAGAACAAAAAAATAATAAACCTCTGATCTCTGATTGGTTGCTATTGTTTTTTTTTTGTTTTGTTTCTGTCAGTCTGTTTCCCAGATACTGCTTGCTTATTATTATTCTCTCTATGTATTTATGTATGTATTTACAAACAACACATTTTTATATATATTAAAATTATTTTCTTCAACCAAAAAGAAACTCATCACATAGGCCTAACGTTACTAGTGAAAAGTGACAAACAGTTATTAAAAAAAACAACTTAAAAAAAAACAATTCTATAGATTAAAAGAGACTTGACAAATTTAAAGAAAAAACAAATCAATCAAAATGTAATTACTGGTGCTCTGCTGATTAATGGTTTCGAACGTCATGACTCATTCCATTCATCAGCACAGCCAGTTAAACTGGTCAGTCAGCTGGCTTGAATTGTCAGCCAATCAGTGCGCTTGAATAGTTTCTATGATGTCCGACAGCCTATCAACGAGCAGGATGTGTGGTTGCCTAGCTTGGTCTCGACCAATCAGAGACCAGATGCGTTTCGGTGCGGCTTTTGAATTTTTAGGCAGACTTTTCAAGGCAGCCGTCGGATAGATCGTGAAATAAAGCGTACGATAAAGTTCAGAAGTGTTAATATAGCACTTAAATCTCATCGGAGATCTGCGGCGGAAAGACAGGATGAGGAAGAGGTAAGAGAAAGAGAGGGTTTGAAGTGTATAGTTTGTGTTTATGTGTCGATTAGCATATGTGTTGTTAGCTTCATGTATTTTGTAGTGAAAATAGTGTTTAGGTTGGTCAATGGTCGATGTTTTCGTAATTTGTTTTACATTTTTTAAAAATAAGCATTAGCACGTAAGTACGAATATTTATAAACAGCCATTTTCAACAAACCATTTTCCAGTTTCAGCAATTATAATCAATAATTCTGCTATTAATGGAACATAATGATTTTATTATTCAATAATACAGTCACAACTCAATAATGCTGCTCATTTATTAGTAAAAATTATTATTCTGCTGATATATTTGTAATGGATACATTAATAAGTATAATTGTCAATAATGCTGTTGATTTGGTTATTAATTCATAAAAAAAAGTATTGTAAAACACTAGCTCTTTTTACTGTTTAATTTGCAACTCAGTCTGACAACAGAACACAAGCATGTATATATTAAATATGAATGTGTGTCATTTCAGTGAAATCCACGCTGCAGAGTCTGTAGCATGTTTGGACAAGGCCCTCGGCGAGCTGAAGGACATCTGGGAGGAGATCGGGATCCCAGAAGACCAGAGGCTGCAGCGAACGGACGCCGTTCACATGCACATCAAAGTCAGTCCAGGTCATTGCTGCGTTTCTCATTGACTGGAGAACGGAGACACAGATTCACTGTGAAATCTTTGTGATTGCAGAATCTGCTGGATATGATGATCGCAGAGGAGGAAGGGTTGAAGAAGCGCTTGCTGATCAGTATTGAGGCATGCAGAAAAGAGGTGACCAGCCTGTGTAGTGAGCTTCAGGTGCAGGAGTGTCAGGTGAGTCACTCTGATACAAGATTTTTGGAGAACAGCCTGATAACAGCCTGTGCCCTCTTACTTCTGGGTGTTTTGTCAAGCCGGCCAATCAGATTGGAGATTTTGTGTGTTTGGCAGGAGGAGGATGGTCTTACGATGCTGCAGCTGGAGAAGGATCTCCGTACGCAGGTCAAGATGATGCTGAAAGAGAAAAGTGCTCGTCAGAGCGAGCTGAAGTCTCTGATTCAGCAGGATCAAGATCTGTGCGACATCCTGTGTGATGACCTCTTCCCCATCCATCACGAACGCGTGCCGTCACAACAGCAGCTGCAGAACTACAGACAACACATCAAAACCTGCAACCAGGAGAGGGTAAAACACACTAACACACTTTCAGAGCTGTCTGTTTTTTTTTAGTATGTGAAATAGTTTTGACGTATTAAAGGGATAGTTCACCCAAAAATGAAAAATTCTGTCATTAATTGCTCACCCTCATGTCGTTCCAACCCTTCGTTCATCTTCGGAACTCAAATTAAGACATTTTTGATGCATTCTGAAAGCTCTCTGACCCTCCCATAGACAGCAAGGATCCTTACGCGATCAAGGTTCAAAAACGTAGCAAGGAGATCGGTAAAATAATCCGTGTAACATCAGGGGTTCAACCGTAATTTTACGAAGCTACGAGAATACTTTTTGTGTGCAAAGAAAACAAAAATAACGACTTTGTTACGCTGTTTGCGTTCAGTGCATACTCTCCAAAATGGCGCCAGGGTGACGCAGAAGAGACGAATTGTTGAGTAAAGTCGTTATTTTTGTTTTCTTTGCACACAAAAAGTATTCTCGTAGCTTCGTAAAATTACGGTTGAACCCCTGATGTCACATGGATTATTTTACCGATCTCCTTGCTACGTTTCTGTGCGTTGATCGTGTAAGGACCCTTGCTGTCTATGGGAGGGTCAGAGAGCTCTCGGAATTCATCAAAAATATCTTAATTTGTGTTCCGAAGATGAACGAAGGTCTTACGGGTTTGGAACGACATGAGGGTGAGTAATTAATGACAGAATTTTCATTTTTGGGTTAACTATTCCATTAAGTTGACTATATCGGAAATGCATTCGGTTTTAAATTTTCAAATAATTCAATAATCAAGTTATATTAAAGTCACGGTTTATATATACATTACCGGTCAAAAGTCTGGAATAATTATGTTTTTTGTTTTTTAAAGAAGTCTCTTATGCTTGCTTACCAAGACTGCACTTATTTGATCAAAATTACAGTAAAAACAGTAATATTGTGCAATATTATTACAATTTAAAATAGCTGTTTTCTGTTGTAATTGTCATTACTCCAGTCTTCAGTGTCACATGATCCTTCAGAAATCATTCTTATATGCTGATTTGCTGCTCAAGAAACATTTCTTATTATTCCCAATGTTGAAAACAGTTGTGCTGCTTAATATTTTTGTAGAAACCGTGATACACTACAATTCAAAGGTTTGGGTAAATTAAGTTAAAACAAAACAAACAAACAAAAAAAAAACAAAGGAAGAAATACTTTTATTCAGAAAGGATGCATCAAATTGATCAAAAGTGACAGACAAAGAACATTTATGATGTTACAAAAGATTTAAAATAAATGCTGATTTTTGAGCTTCTATTCATAAGAATTCTGAAAAAAAATCTGTTTACAGTAAAAACTTGATAAGAACTGTTCGTTGTAACTGAGCACCCATAATCGAGCAGCAAATCATATTAGAATGATAACTGAAGGATCATGTGACACTGAAGACTGGAGTAATGATGCTGAAAAATCAGCATTGCATCACAGGAATAAATTACATTTTAAAATATATTCAAATAGAAAACAGTTATTTTAAATTGTAATAATATTTCACAATATTACCATCTTTACTGTAGATTTGATCAAATAAATGCAGCCTTTCTGAGTGTGAGACAATCCGAAATATTTCAGAATTTTGACAGCTGGTATATCCTGCATTCTTAAGTGAATAGTAAGGTAGTTTGCTTCTCTGAATATGAAAGTACATCCAGTTTGGTTACAGGAAGTGTGCTTGTGTGTGTTTACAGGAGCGCCGTCATGCCGAGTTTGTGGGAATGAAGCGTCAGATCACAGTGTTGATGGAGGATCTGGAACAGCATCCTGACACCTCCTTTGAGAAAGACGCTGTGTGTGAAGATGAAGACGCTTTCTGCCTTTCTGTGGAAAACCTCAGTGCACTCAAAGTGTTATTGCACCAGGTACACACTCACTTCACACAGTTCTTTTTAGCTGTTCCATTTTATTTTTGGGTGTAACCCAAACACTGTCAGCTAAAATGAGAAACAAATTTTTCAGTAGGTGAAATGTCACTAGTTAATGGTGTGTGTGTGTGTGTGTGTGTGTTGTATTTCAGCTGGAGAGCCGTAAAGCTGAGAGTGGAGCGCTGTGTGTGTCCATCCGTGGTCGTATTGAGGAGCTGTGGGAGATGTTGCAGGTTCCTGAGGAAGAAAGAGAGAGTCTCATGCAAAACACGCGCACTAGCACAAAGAGCAGACTGAACACAGTAAGTACACTCACCTGTCACTAAAGTAGGTCACGTTGTTTCATCTTTCGCTTCTGCTGGAATTATAAACCATCCCTCACGCTGTCTTTCTCACTGTGTCACAGCTGCAGGTAGAGCTTCAGCGATTGGAGGAACTGAAAAAGAAAAACATCGAGCGTGTTATTCACACAATCCGATCAGAGATTGTCAAGTTTTGGGAGAAATGTTACTACAGCCCGGAGCACAGACAAGCCTTCACTCCCTATCACAGTGGTATGCCAACAGCTAGTTTCTAGGCAAAATCCCAATTTGCATACTTTAGAGTACAAAAATGAACTACCGTGCTAGTTGTGGGAAAGTACAGAAGATTTGACTTTAAAATGTAGTTTTTGAGGGTATTATTAAAAGAATCGTTCACCCAAAAATGAATATTTGCTAAAAATGTACTCGCCCTCAGGCCAACCAAGATTTAGATGAGTTTGTTTCTTCATCGGAACATATTTAGAGAAATGTAGCATTACATCACTTGTTCATCAATGGATCCTCTACAGTGAATGGGTGCCGTCAGAATGACAGTCCAAACAGCTGATAAAAACATCCCAAAATAGTTTTTGATGGAGTCTTGAAGGATTTGTTTATTTGTTTGGACTCTCATTCTGACGGCACCCATTCACTGCAGAGGATCCATTGGTGAGCAAGTGATGTAATGCTGACCTAATCTTAATCTGGCATGTTGATTAAAGATTTTATGTTAATTGTGATTGAGCAATACTATTTAGAAATGCACAGAGATTGGTTGATGTTTGATTTAGTTATTTTGTGCTGTTAGATGATCTGGATGAGGAGGTGTTGCGTGAACATGAGCTGGAGTTGGAGCGACTGAAGCAGGATTATGCCGAGCACATTGAGTTGTACGACGCCGTTTCCATCTGGAGCAGCAACTGGACTCTCTATCAGGAACTGGAGGTGATAAATCAGAGGAGATCAGCTGAAAAGTTTCATAAGAAACATTAAAGATTTTGTGAATTTGAGACTAATTACGGTTGGTCTTCTTTCTCCAGAAAAAAGCCACAGACCCCTCTCGCTTTAACAACAGAGGAGGAAACCTGCTGAAGGAGGAGAAACAGAGAGTCGACATGCAGAAGAGTTTGCCAAAGGTTTGAGACGCTCTTTAGGCAGACTCTGATGTTTGATCGCCTGGAATGGCTTGTATGCTAATTTGTTTATATTTTGTGTGATTGGCCAGCTGGAGAAGAGTATGAAGGCTCAGATTGACCAATGGGAAGCGGCGCACTGTAAAGAGTTTCGTGTGAACGGGCAGCCGTTCCTGCAATATGTGGAAGACCAGTGGAATCAACACCGCATGGAGAAAGAGAGAGAAAAACAGGAACGGGTATGAGCACATTCTTCTTGAAATGACTACTTCTGACTAATTAATTTTATTTTGAATATTAGTTCCTGATATGAGGTTTGTACTGTGCAGCAAATGAAGAAAATGAAGCAGACGGAGGAAGATCTACTATTCGGCACCACCATCAGAACCCCAACCAAGCGGAGACTCGCTGGAACCCCAACACCTGGAAAAACACGCAAGGTACTGACTGCATATGTGTACTAATTATCAACCAATATTAATTAAGCAATGCCCTGATGCCAATATTAATACCAGGGAAGCTAAAACCAGATATCACAAATAAAATAAATATCAAATATAACCGTATAATTTTATAATGATAGTAAATGTACACAAATTGCTTAAATAAATTTAATATTTATACTAATAAAATCATTCTAAATAATTTGTTTTTATATGTAGTTTCTATTTTAGTTTAAAAAAAAATTTTTTTCGTTAAAAATGTACATAATGCACATTTTGTAATAAATACATATGTCTTTGTGTATATTTTAGTTTACAAAATGTGCATTATACGTATGCATGCACATATGTTTTTCAAATGAATTATTTAATGCAATAATATAATTTTATATATGCATTATAAATGTAAAGATCCATTTTAATATAAGGGCTAATAGAAAATTGCTAATTTATAATTTTTTTTTTTTAATGTAATGTTTTTTTAAATGTTAATTAAAATTACATTTTAAAATATTAACTACGTAATAATGACTATTGAAAGCAGAAAATTATGTATTGTCAATAGATTTCAAACAAAACGGGAAACTAAAACTATTGATCAAATCTCAATCAGATGTGCTGCTATTTATTATTTAAAAAAAAAACATGTATTCTTTTTAAGCTGATCTCCACCTCTAGCATGTGTAGCTCCACCCCCAACACGACACTCCGTTCCATATGCTCCTCCCCTTCTATGAGACCGCCCCTTTCCTCCAGCAAGGTGAATTATGCTTTAAGCACTACATATTTTACATGAATTTGTAGTATAATCAATAAAACTGTGAACTGTGTTTCTCTGCTAGTTGGGTGCGCGGACACCTGGCCGTGGCCGAACCCCTCGTGGGCTGGAGAGGAATAAGGAGAATATCTCCCATCTGAGCGGAGCTTTGCGCACAATGGCCGCCAGCCCTCAAAGAAACTACTCCATCACATCCGTGGCCTCCTCCTACTCTGAATTTGCGGTAAGTTCATTATCCTGCAGTTAGCCGTCTAGACACACAGGCAGCAGATGAAATCAAGTGACCTCCGTGTGCTTATTCTGCCTTCTGTTATAGAAGGACTCTGAATCCACTGCAGCGTCCAGGTCTGTATATCTAAAACCATTCACTGTCCATCACACTAACACACACTCTTCTCGTCTAACCCGACTAACGGAGGAGGGTCTGTGTTTGTGTGTGTGCGCGCTTTCAGCTTCTAACAGTGAAATGAGAACAAACGAACACCATGACTAAAATACAATCTGCTGTTTTTAAAGACCCTATGAAATCAAAATTGGAGAAAAGTGGTGAAATGGCGACCTGATTATTTCATTGGGTCTTTAATGAGATGAAATTAGACTTTTCTGTCAATATTGGTTTCCTGGATCCACAGATTTGCTGGGCAGAATGTTGAATTATTTACCTGCTGTAAACAAACTATCACTGATGTTCCTTCAACTAATTAAAAAGAAAACATCAACCTTGTAGTTTTAAAGGGACAGTTCACCTAAAATTGAATTAATTTCACCCAAATTAGAAATGGTAATTTACTAACTCCCTTAAGTTGTTCCAAACCTGTTTACATTTTTTGAAATTTCTTGGTGTTGAACACACCAACATTCTTCATAATATCTTTTTTTGTGTAACTAAACAGTTGTTCGTAGCCATTGACTTCAGTATTTTTTTTCCTGTACTATGGAAGTCAATAGGGCCTTTCGCACCGCTTTAGTTCCAGAACTAAATGTACAGTACTAAAGATACGTAAAGCGATTGAAAGAACGGAAAGGAGTATGTTTACACGGCGTTTTAAATCATGGCGGGTGAGGGTGTTTTTATACGCGTTTGGCCAATCAATGTCTACTTGCATCAGGATTAGTACCAGTCGTGCTGGTTAGACCTTGCTCCGGAGTAGGAGCTAATTTGGTTCTCGAAAAAGGCAGTCTGGTACTAAAATCACACCCAGTTCTGGCGGTGCGAAAATGCCAAAAAGTGGGTGGTTCCACAATTAGTTCTGGTACTATGAAAAGGTTCCCGCGGTGCGAAAGGCCCTAATGGCTACCCGCAACGGTGTAGTAGTTACCAACATTCTTCAAAATATCTTTTGTTTTCAACAGAAGAAAGAAACTCGTACAGGTTTGGAACAACTTGAGGGTAAACGATGACCGAATTTAAATTTTTGGGTGAACTATCCCTTTAAGACCGCTAAAAGATGCATAAACCTGAAGGGTTGTGGACTGTCTAATGGGAATATGGCTTCATATTCATATATTTGTGTTTTTGCCTACAGCGGGAGCTCTCAAATTCTTCTAAATCCAACATCAAGGCTGGAGTTCTGAACTCTACCATCACACACTGAACTCCGTAGATCAAAGATGGACTGATGGGCATCATTGAAGACAAAAAAAGCTTTTATTGAGATACTGAATGTAAATCATTTTGATTTTGTTGAAGAATTGTAAATAATTTACCTCTGCTTTTTAGTATATTTCTCATGACTTTATTTCCCTTTATTTAATTTTCCTTTTATGAGTTTTGAACAAATGATTCTCTGTCTTTGAGCTTGGCTTCACAAGTTTTTATGAAAACTCCATTAACACTGATCTTAGGCCTCTGAGATGGATTTTATCTTTTATACTTTAAAATCACGATGCCATTTTTGCCTTTCAGACTTTATTTTCTGTAATTGCACAACACTAAGTTTACCTGGCATCACTCCTCTTGAAACATTGCTGCTACTGTGGTGGTTGGCATCCTGTAAATAAATGTTTGTTTTCATGGGGACATTTTGGACTTGGGAAGTGATTTATTTATTAGGCTGGATGAGAATAAATACTGGATGAATGCTACATTTATTTATATTAATAAATGGTATTATTCAAAACGTACACCTGAACAATAAACTTAAGTAGCTGTTGAGCTGACGATACATAGCAAAAAATTTAAATGGCAGGTTGTATCCCTTGTACCTCACCAATCAAGGACAACTTATGAAACGCCGTGCAAAAACAGTGTTATGGTGCAAACTGGTATTTGTTAGCATATTATTTTAACTTATTGTCGTAATCACAAGCACACTACTTTATAGCGCAAATAGTTTTACGGTTTACTGCACCTTGCTGAAAAAAGATTATGTAGGTGTTATTTATGGTATAAAAAAAAACATACTGGTAAAAAATGTATAGTCGCTTTGGATAAAAGCGTCTGCTAAATGCATACATTATTATTATTAAATTATTATGGCCACTTGGGGGCGTGAGATATTCAGGTACTATGGTACTACCATATATTTTTCGTAGTACCATGGTATTCTTTGAAGTAGGCCATCTTATCTATCAGATTAAATAAGTCAGAGGTCCAACTACACAAATTAGAAAATTTTTGCAAACAAAATACTAGTATCATATAAAATGATGGTGGAGTGCTAAAACATAAGTGTTCTCAGGACTAATTTGTTTATTTACATACATGCAGGCTGTATTTTATCCATTTAATTGAAGTATTTGTAATGTGACGCATTTGCTGTCTTAGTTTGTTTGCTGTTCAAATATAATAGGCTGTTTAATTTCATGTTCCGCTGTGACAACTTACCCCATATAGTGCCACTATTGGGGCATGTTGTCACAAAAGCACAAAGCTTTATTGAACGTTAATGTATCTGGAAATGGAAATGTTCAATAGCATGCTGCAGCCAAGACGTCAGTGTGCCTAAATCAACCCTGAGAAATATTCAGTGTGACAACTAACCTCTTTATACGTCTATGTGTGTGCGCGTGCGTCCGCGTGTGTGTGTGTGTTGGTGCTGAAGTTGCATTGCAGGGGTGGGACTCCTGCATTCAGATCTTCATCACGCGCAGAGGAAAACCCAGACTCACTTCAGATCGGATCTAAACGCGCGCCAGAAGCGATCGGGTCTTGCACGTGCATCTGATGCTGTAATGCGCGTTAATTGATGGATGAAAGTGTGCGCGAGCAGGAGCGGGAGAAACAGACACTGCTGAAGGTAAGAGCACACATAAGCGCTCATAATCTGCTGCTTATGAGCGCTCATATTTCACGTGCATATGCTGCAAATGTCGCGAGTTTATCCTACATTATGAATATATATGCATATGATTTCATACAGTGATTTATTAGTATGCAATATGCATTTCAGACATGCATAATTATTGTCACGCGTTTTCTGCCTGTTGGTTTTTGTTTGATGTGGAACTGAACTGGAAGTTCAGGCCCGTTCACGTGCTGATGCAGTGCGCGTGCCCGCGGTTCGGGTGGTTGCCATGGTGATCGTGATTGGCCCCTCCTCTGATGGGGGCATTAATTTAACACCCAAGGGTCAAATAAAACACTGCGGCCCCCGTACAACAGCTGGGAAATGGAAACACGGTGTGTGTGTGTTTGTTTTGTTGTGTTAGTTTTAGTTGTATGTGTATTTTGAGAGTTTTCTGCACTTTTTGTGTCGGTTTTGTGTGGCTAATGCGTTGTGTATGTCAGTTATTGAGCTTTGTCGTTGTTTATATTATGTGTCAGTTGTTCTGGTAGGGTTGTAACCCCCAAACCCTCCCCTCCTCCGGTTGGTCTTTCTCCAGAGAGGTTTCTTGCTCCTGCAGGCAGCATCTCTCGTCGCTTGTGTTTCAGTGAAAGTGTTATTATGAGTCATTCTGGAGATTAAAAGCACGCTTGATTTATTAGCGTTCGCTCGCTTCAGTCCTGTGTGAGAGAAGCTGACAGTGCAGAGAAGCTGAGAAGCGTGAGAGAAGCTGACAGTGCAGAGAAGCTGAGAAGCGTGAGAGAAGCTGACAGTGCAGACTTGAGCCCCTCCAGCCGCTCCTGATCACGGCCCCTATTTCATCCGCTCTGAGCGCTGCGCTGTCCGCTGGAAAACAGTCCCATCTGAATGATCAGCGCCGCTCAAAGCATCTTGATTAGCTCTCGTGATTTAGTTTGGCTCGGTTCGGGGCTCCTGGAATATCAGCGCTTGTCGGTGGAGAGGCTTTTAGAAGAAAATCAATCTGTTTTCAAGGGTTAATCAGTTTAGATGCTTTTTCCAGTATATTAACTTTGCGTTTAGGGTTTCATGGAAGATACAGATCTTTAAAGGGATATTTCAACCCCCCCATCAATACATTTTTTATTAATTTCTTTTCAGACACAAAATAGAGATTTTATGCAAAATGTCCCATTTTCCCATAACAAGTTAATGGTTTAAAATGAAACTAAATGCTTATTTTAAATTGGTCTTTTTGTCACTATTCATTATTATTTATTAACTATTAATTCTGTTTAGCCTATTATGTCACAGTCTTCAGCGGGTGTGCCCAGGAGGGCCACCAGATTTTTAGACCTAACTTCACTTTTTTCCCTGTCTGAAGTTTTCTCTCGGGAAAGATCGGATTGGTTATGACTTATAACAGTTAACCATGGTGACCATAGATTCTGCCAAAAAATACCATAGTAACTGCAGTTCTTGTGGTAACTTTTAATTAGTCACCACTGTCATCAAAACAAAAACAGAAAAAAAGAGATTAAAAGGAGAGAAAGATTCTGAAAGCTTATTATACAACTTGCAACATTAATAATAATAATGATAATACAAATTATTATAAATGTATAAATACTCATTAAAATGTAGACATGTACCATGTCTTTTGGGCATTCACCATAGTAATACCCCAACCTGGAGTCTGCAAAGGGTCCACAGAAAATTTGAGAAAAAAATTACAAAATGTGATTTATCAGTAAAAAAAATATATGATGAAAAAAATAATAAATGTCTGAATAGAATTTAACAGAGTAAAATAGACTATAGTATTAATATAAAAATTATATATACTAATTAATTCATATTAATCTTGTTTAATTAAAATGTAAATGTTTTGTTAATTAATATGAAATATTATGTATAATAATTTACAATTCATAGATATTCTAATAATGATTTATTACTACAGTAATATGATTTCTTGAAAAAGTATGAAGATAAAGCCATGTTTTTTTGTTTGTTTGTTTTTTACATGTACCATGGTAAAAAAACATGTTTTTTATTGGTTTTATATATGTGCCGTCAATACCATGGTATTTTGTATATGTACCATGGTAATACTATAGTATTTTAATGTTATTTGGATGTGATCCATGATAATGACATGTTTTTCTGGACAATTATTTGCATGCACCATCACAACACCACATTTTGTACCATTTATTTTGTACCCATGGTAATGCCATGGTATTTTTGGATATGTACCTTGGTAAACTATGATGAACCCGCCTGGCTGGGAGGTGTGTTTGTTTGTGTTTGGGTTCCTGGTTCTGTTTGCTGTGGTTATAGTGAATCTGTGGAAATTATATAAATCCGGCTCCTTCCCGACTTCATCTCCGTACCCAAACTTCCACTACCGCTACCTGCAGGAGAAATATGGCTCCTCCCACTCTGAGATCAGACAGAAGGTAATCAAACCACTTTTCTGTAATTAAGTTAAGCACTGGTTTTCCACATGGGGTCTGCAAAATTACTAAATGTATCTTAATAATAAAAAAAAACATTAAGTATTATTGTATTATAATACAAATCTGGATAGAGTTTTTAAAAAAAATATAGTAACATCAATAAAAAAATATTAAAAGTATATATGTGACCCTGGACCACAAAACCAGTCATAAGGGTCCATTTTTTTAAAATTAAGATTTATACATCATCTAAAAGCTGAATAAATAAGCTTTCCATTGATGTATGGTTTGTTATGATAGGACAATATTTGGCCGAGATACAACTATTTGAATATCTGGAATCTGAGTGTGCAAAAAAATCAAAATACTGAGAAAATTGCCTTTAAAGTTGTCCAAATGAAGTTCTTAGCAATGCATATTACTAATCAAAAATTAAGTTTTGATATATTTACAGTAAGAAATTCACAAAATATCTTAAAGCTGGATAAATGAGTTTTCCATTGATGTATGGTTTGTTAGGATAGGACAATATTTGGCCAAGATACAACTATTTGAAAATCTGGAATCTGAGGGAGCAAATAAATCTAAATATTGAGAAAATCGCCTTTAAAGTTGTCCAAATGAAGTTCTTAGCTATGCATATTACTAATCAAAAATTAAGTTTTAATATATTTACAGTAGGAAATTTACCAAATATCTTCATGGAACATGATCTTTGCTTAATATCCTAATGATTTTTGGCATAAAATAAAAATCTATAATTTTGACCCATACAATGTATTTTTGGTTATTGCTACAAATATACCCCAGCGACTTAAGACTGGTTTTGTGGTCCAAGGTCACATATACATATTAATATTAATCGTATTATTTAGTTCTTAAACATGTATAAGCATATAATAATTTATAATAAATAGATTTTAATTGTAATAATTATAATTTAGAATGCATTAAGAGACGGGGGGGGGGGGGG
>NW_015630666.1:78330-82213 GCF_001515625.1 Sinocyclocheilus rhinocerous
ATAATTTAAATCTTAAATCTTAAAAATAAATTTGATATGAATAAATTATATAACATTAAACATACATATAATAATAATATTTAATATTATAATATAATATTATTATTATTATTATTATTATTATATAACATTATATACATTTTATTATTATTAAGACCACATATATGAAGTGAGCAGGGGTTTTGAAGCTGGTGCAAGTTTTGGCACAGAAAATTAGAGGAAAAATATTTATTTTACCAGAAATATTTACATATAATATTACATACAAAATTAACTTGCATGTGTATACACACAACATTTTAATATAATAATAAATAAAAGAGAATCTTATAATTTATTTAAATAATAAAAATTGTATATACACAATATATATACAATTTACATAAGTATTACAATAATTTTGTCTAATGACAAATAAAGGATCATCTTTTGTTTTGGAAACAAAATACTGTGTTTATAATAATGATGCTTACTGGTTTTCATGCAGCGCGTTGCAGCTTCCAACCAGCGGAGGGCGTCCTCTGTGAGCCGAAAGCCGAGTCTCCAGCTGTTGGACACTCCAGATGGTCTTCGGGATCTGGGAACGCTGGAGTTGATGAGCCGAGAGCTTGATCCGTGCGGAGGCACCCTGAACCGCTCTGCGTCCTCTGAATCGCTGTGCTCCATCTCTTCTATCGCTCAAACCTTCGGGCACGAGTTCACGGTGGGACAGCTGGAGGTCACACTGGAGGTGGACACTCGAGCTTCACTTCTGCTCGTCTCACTGCACCAGGGTAAAGACCTGCTGGAGAAGGAGGAGGAGAACTTCCTGGGCTGCTACATCACTGTCACGCTGGTCCCTCAGCAGATCAGCCTGGGCGCCACACAGGTATTAAACCATAAGACTCCTGCTTTATCATGAACAATATGGATTTTTCCTGACAGTTTGATATTAAAGTTTAATAGATTAATTTACAAAAGAAATGGCCACATATTGATGTCAAAACCATCAACACATTCATATTTTAAAGTCTATGTAGTTTTCAGCAACAATATACGTGTTATTTTATTTATAAACAATTACAGTATTTTTTTAATATTTTGAATTAGCTTTCATTTTTATATTTTCAGTTTTAATTATCATTTATTGGCAGTTTTAGTATTTTTTTTAAATATATGTTTGTCATTTTGATTAGCTTTGTTTTGTTTAATATTTCTCAATTTAATTTTTATTAGTAATTTTAATACTTCAACTTATTTTATTTGAGTTAGTTACCAAGTTAACATTTCTAATTCTCAGTTAAGGTTTTTAAATGTAGGTTTTTCGTCTAATAATTATATTTTATTTATGCTTTGTTAAAAATTGTTTTTGTTAATCAAAATTTTGTTAATCGAAAGTTTTAGTTTTAGTTAACAATAACAACAATATTTTATATGCAAATAGGTCAGCCAATCAGAACTGAGAAGTCTTTAAAATTACAAAAACATCCAATTTAATTTTAAGGATCTTTAAAGGGGTGTAAAATAATAATTAAAAGTGAAATTACCATATAAACATCATTAATGCCAATTAAAGGGGACATCGGATGCCCATTTTACACAAGTTGGTATGATTCTTTAGGGTCTTCATGAAAGAAAGCCGAGTCTCCAGCTGTTGGACACTCCAGATGGTCTTCGGGATCTGGGAACACTGGAGTTGATGAGCCGAGAGCTTGATCCGTGCGGAGGCACCCTGAACCGCTCTGCGTCCTCTGAATCGCTGTGCTCCATCTCTTCTATCGCTCAAACCTTCGGGCACGAGTTCACGGTGGGACAGCTGGAGGTCACACTGGAGGTGGACACTCGAGCTTCACTTCTGCTCGTCTCACTGCACCAGGGTAAAGACCTGCTGGAGAAGGAGGAGGAGAACTTCCTGGGCTGCTACATCACTGTCACGCTGGTCCCTCAGCAGATCAGCCTGGGCGCCACACAGGTATTAAACCATAAGACTCCTGCTTTATCATGAACAATATGGATTTTTCCTGACAGTTTGATATTAAAGTTTAATAGATTAATTTACAAAAGAAATTGCCACATATTGATGTCAAAACCATCAACACATTCATATTTCAAAGTCTATGTAGTTTTCAGCAACAATATACGTGTTATTTTATTTATAAACAATTACAGTATTTTTTTAATATTTTGAATTAGCTTTCATTTTTATATTTTCAGTTTTAATTATCATTTATTGGCAGTTTTAGTATTTTTTTTAAATATATGTTTGTCATTTTGATTAGCTTTGTTTTGTTTAATATTTCTCAATTTAATTTTTATTAGTAATTTTAATACTTCAACTTATTTTATTTGAGTTAGTTACCAAGTTAACATTTCTAATTCTCAGTTAAGGTTTTTAAATGTAGGTTTTTCGTCTAATAATTATATTTTATTTATGCTTTGTTAAAAATTGTTTTTGTTAATCAAAATTTTGTTAATCGAAAGTTTTAGTTTTAGTTAACAATAACAACAATATTTTATATGCAAATAGGTCAGCCAATCAGAACTGAGAAGTCTTTAAAATTACAAAAACATCCAATTTAATTTTAAGGATCTTTAAAGGGGTGTAAAATAATAATTAAAAGTGAAATTACCATATAAACATCATTAATGCCAATTAAAGGGGACATCGGATGCCCATTTTACACAAGTTGGTATGATTCTTTAGGGTCTTCATGAAAAGTCTATAACATACTTTGGTTAAAATTCCTCAATGGTTGTGTAAAACAACACCCTTTTTACCTTGTCAAAAACAAGTCTGTTTACAGGTACTCATTTCGGTGCATGTCTCTTTAAATAATAATGAGCTACTGCTCACCCCGCCCTTCTCTTCCCTGGGGCGTGTCTACACAAGACAAGTGAATAGACTTTGTATATGGTTCGGAGCTGGTCTTATTCAAATAGCTAACTATCTGCGTAGAAACCGGCTGCAAAAGTAAAAATGTCATCCCATGTCCCATTTAATATCATCAGTGATAGTGAAACATCTCATTCTAATTTATTCTCTTCTGCAGGTCCAGAGAAATGCCTTCACCGTGATGTTTGACGAGCGCTTCTCTATTCCATTGGATTCAGTAAATCTGGAGGAGAACAGTCTGCGGTTCTCCACCTTTGGTGTGGATTCAGATGAACGGAACATCAGTGCTGGAGTAGCAGAACTCAAACTGTCAGATCTGGATCTGGCGTTCCGGCCGTTTAACGCCTGGCTCTACCTGCAGGACATCAACAAGGTAAATGAAAATGAAATTCAATAAAAAAGTGCATTTTCTTCTACAATGTCCTCACTATATGCAGTAACAGAAAGTTCAATTCGTGGTCAATCAAATTTTTTCAGAGGGGTCAGTTCATAGAAGCTGTTCAAAAACTGATCCATTTTTTGTTTGAGTTGGTTTGATGTTTCTCTTCAGGCTGTGGATGCTGTCGGCGAGGTCCTGTTGTCTCTCAGTTATTTGCCGACTGCAGAACGTCTCACCGTGGTCATCGCCAAAGCCAAGAACCTGGTCTGGACTAACGGAAAGACCACAGCAGGTGTGAAGCTGAGCTAGATTCTCTTGACTCAATATTTTTATCAACTGATTATCAGTTAGAGTTAGTATTAGTGCTGGAACAACAACTAGTTGATTGGACTGTTGTTCTAGAAATAGAATCCAGGAACATCTGCTACTTTGGAAAACATTTTGTGTGAAAATCATGAACTGATTTCTGTCTGTTTCCACATTAACAGATCCATTTGTGAAGGTGTACCTGCTCCAGGACGGCAGGAAGATCAGTAAAAAGAAGACATCCGTAAAAAGAGATGATACTAATCCAATCTTCAATGAGGCTATGATCTTCTCAGTGCCAGCCATCGTCCTGCAGGTCACAACAG
>NW_015630666.1:83344-85728 GCF_001515625.1 Sinocyclocheilus rhinocerous
CTGTCTGTCTGTCTGTCTGTCTATCTATCTATCTGTCTGTCTGTCTGTTTGTCTGTCTGTCGTTATATATATAGTGTTCTATGTCTGTGTTCTGTGTATAGTGTTCTATGTCTGTGTTCTGTGTATAGTGTTCTATGTCTGTGTTCTGTGTTCTGTCTGTCTGCCTGTCGCCAGTGTGCGTAAGGTTTGTGGGTGTTTTTCAGGATCTCTCTCTGAGAGTGACGGTCGCTGAGAGCACAGAGGACGGCCGTGGTGAAAACGTGGGTCATGTGATCATCGGACCAGAGGCCAGTGGAATGGGAATAACTCACTGGAACCAGATGCTGGCGACTCTGCGGAAACCGGTTTCAATGTGGCACCCGCTCCGGAGGATCTAAGTCCTTGAGTCCTGACCCCTGTCCTCTGACTCCTGTCTGCATGGTGCCTACTGTCTAACTGTCCTAACAGTAAAGATGTTGAATATGAAGAGAAAGTCTTTGTGTCTCAGCTGTCCCGAGGATGGATGGAACTGTAATGAGAGAAAGAGAAAGAGAAATCAGTGGCTCAGGATGTCTCATCTGTAAGGGTCTTTGAAATCCAGGTTTTCTTATCCAGGTTAACTTCATTTCTACATATGATAACAGGGTGGCTGGTTGTGTGCTGCAGCCTTTGGGTGGATTGTAAAATGTGACAGAAATTGTAGCCACATTCTGTTGTACTAAGTATAAAAAAGGAAAAATGATTATTTGTTTGGCCATAAATATTTATTATTATTATTATTGGGATTTTGAATAGTCTTATTTTTCTCTGCTTAAACAGATTAAAATAACAAATATACGGCATAACTTCGGGACTTTTTGTCCATATTCTCAGGCAAGTGCAATGACACTTATTAGCCTAATAGTGGCACCATGGAGCCACATCACGTATCTTAGACGCAGCATTGAGGTGCTCTGTTTTACTTTTTATGTATTTTTGTTGATTTAGTTGTTCAGTTTATTTTAAGATATTTGAGTCAATTTAATCAAAGTACCAAATTTATTTCCTTATTTATTTATGTATGTATTTATTTATTTATTTATTTTGGCTAATGCATTTTACCACTAGGGGGCCTGCAAGTACTTTATAAAATCAGTGTTGGGGAAGTTGCGGAAAAACAGTAGTCTTACTATAACATTAGATATTATTTTAAATAATTAATTCAGTTAATCATTTCTAAAATCCAAACTTATTAACTTCACATGGCCAATTTGTCAAATTAAGATTGCAGTTCAGTGTGGCTGAGATTTTGTTTTTCTTTTTCTTTCTTTTTTTCTGCCAGGGCATAAATTTGAATTACTTTGCATTTATAACAAGCATATTAGAGTACAATGTATTTCCCATTTCACAAGAAAGCCACTCTTTTTTGCCATTCTCACACTTGGTTAGCATGTCAAAATGTAAGAAAGTGCTTTTTGATCAATAGTATATTTGTTGTTGGACCTTAAATATAGTTGTTAAATTAGCCTTAGTACATTAAAATCATATATGTAGCGCAAGTAACTTGAAAATAGTAACTGTTACCGGATTACTGAAAATTAAAGAGTAATCCCTTACTTTATTTCATCACAGGAACATGTACTTTGTAGTTTTGTACTTTGTAATGCATTACCCCAACATTGCATAAAATACATGCATTCATATCAAACTGGAATATGTATAAACCAATATATATTTCCTTTCACAGATTTCTTCGGCACGAAAGAAAATGTAAAAATGTTTTAACTGCCACAATAATTACATCTTTTGATGACAGAATGTAAAAACTTCATACCAAAATCTGTGAATCACATCCTACATCCTAAACACCTAACATGTTTTGTAGAATGAATATCAGATTTGAGCTACTTGCAGTGAAGTTATTTGATTTGATGAAGTGCTGCAAATGCTGTGATTCATTTTTACTACTAACAATATTTTAAGCTTGTCATTAAATTTAATTCTGTGCCAAACTCACCCTAATAGAAGCAATATTCTCATTTGCAGTGTGCATTTAATGTTGGTGAACTTTAAAAGATTTAAAGAATGATAAAACATAACTTTACAATGCATGCACATGTAATGTAGGACATAGTGCAATCCAATGAATTGTTTAAATAAAAATGCTTTATGTGGTTTGTTTCATATGAAGCCATTTGTTGTTTTCTTGTGTGAGATGTGAAAGTACATTTGTATTGTATTATGTAAATAATATTAGTTAGTTACAAGTACAATAATAAGGCCAGCGAGTTTGCATGTTATTTAATGTTACAGTAATCCTATACCAAACAAATCTGTCGATGAGGTAACGATGACATAACCAACAATTGTGATTGGTCCAACATAATCAGCGATGAGAAAAGTAACAGGTATCACGTTGGTTCATA
>NW_015630667.1:0-549 GCF_001515625.1 Sinocyclocheilus rhinocerous
TTAATTTGAGGTTAAACCTGCTTCCTGGTAGGTTTAATTTAAGCCCCAATTTAATCCTGAATAATTCTAGTCTTCCTCCAGGAAATCAGCCTATTAAATTCTGGACTAGACTAAGGCCGTCAAACGGAAGGCTGCATCCTCTGGAGGTCGCATTTGCAGGCTGCATATATATATATGAACGAATAAATAGACCTATACGAGAAATATATTTTTACTTAATAAATTAAGAAAATGAACTAAAAACTGTGCAACAAGTAGTATGCAGAGTTTCGGTTCATTTTTGTGCTGCGCGAAAGGAAACAGATGGCAGAAAGCGGCATCCTATTTTTCTTTAGGCTTATTTGACAAAAGCACAAAGATTAGTTTTTATTGATATTATGAATTATTAATTAGACATTAATCACACTGAAGTTAAGGACAAAGAAGTTATTGCAGATATTTTTAATAATTCTTTTACATCAATCGGCTCAACCTCCGAGTCTACTAACTCGGTGTTCATACTTTTACGGAAACCGTTGAGTTTGCTCAAAACTGCACTTCATATTCATT
>NW_015630668.1:0-542 GCF_001515625.1 Sinocyclocheilus rhinocerous
AATTAAATCAATAATGTGTTAATTTTTTGTGCTTATGTTAGTCAACGAACTTTTGCAAAATTTATTTTTCATAAATGCCTTAAGGTGCTTATAATTGGGTTTATATGATCTTTAAATAGTGTGTGGTAATATGCTGAAGTCACACACAGACTTAAACATTCAGCACGCGAATCACAACAATGGTAACAATTTAATTTCATTTATTTTTATTAATTGTAACAATAATCATTTTATTCGCTCTTTTTGTTGTGCTACTTCTGACACAAGACAGCAAATAAAATTGGTAAATAAAAACAACAACTGTAAAACAAAGCAACTGCATAATTTATTCATACCGCAATGCACTCTGGGAGTGCATAACATATGAATAAAATATAATTTTTCAAAAATCTTATTTTTCAAATTTTTTCTTAAGCTCTAAACAATACAGCCTTAATGAAAGGATCAAGTACCCCCTACAATTCTTTTTTAGTTACTAGAGCTCTCGTGTAAGTAATCTATACTAACTAAGCATTTGTCAGTACAGCATACTATTCCTATTT
>NW_015630669.1:0-1261 GCF_001515625.1 Sinocyclocheilus rhinocerous
GATAAAAGCGTCTAAATGATTAAATGTAAATGCATAAAATGTTAAAAAATTGTAATAGCCGACTTCCGGTGTGGGGTTGAAGCAGATGGCTGCTTGAAAGAATCTCTCGTAATTGGTTGATTCAAATCCCCTCAGAAATTACATTTAGAAAGTTGAATTTATATGGAAAGTGAATATGGAAGGGGAGAAGCAAAAAAGGGGTAAAAGCAAAACAGGCTCGAAGCGCGAAAAAGGAGAAATAATCGAAGACATCGACGATGGTGAAGAGGGCCACGGAAAAGGTGGCGAGCGGGGGAAGGCTAATGAAGAAGCAGCTAACTCTGGCATAAGGACCTTTCGAGATGAGATTAAAGCGTTCAGAGTGGATTTCAAGAACGACATGGACGAATTTCATCTTGCTCTTCGGGAAGCCATGCGGAAGGAGTTGAGCGAGTTCAGAAAAGAAATTAACCAGAAATTTAAAGACCTTTCAAGCGACCTACAAGCTACCACATTCAGAGTGACTGAAGTAGAACAACGGACAGCCGATATCGAGGACGGCGGTAAAGTTAGTTTGACGTTTGACATTCATTAGACATTCGAGTTTTTTGCCAATTAAACTCTTTGCGGCTTTTATGTTTTGAGCCCAAACTAACTCAGATAGACATAAATATATGCCCTTTATGTTGCACAAGGCTTAATTTCTAGGAATTAAAAAAAAAAAAAATTAACCATTATATTAATTAAACAATTTAACTACGTGACATTATAATATAAAACCAATAGTAAAATGTTCGGAAAAACATACCTGTTATCGCACAAAGCTCCGTTTTTAAACATGTATTATTTTAAACAGAATAATAAACATGACAAATATGGATTCAGTACTGTATATAAAAACAGTAAAGGCATAATCTGGAAAACCAAGACTTGTGCATTATAGAGAATAATATTCTGAATATTTTACAGTTGGTTTGATACCTTTAGATCAAATGGTGTTGTCGTTTAATGGATTTATATTATTGCATACATTAAAAGTTGTAAAATTATTATAAAAAACATAAAATTGTAATTCCAAAAACGGAGCTTTGTGCGATAACAGGTATGTTTTCCCGAACATTTTAGTACTAAAGGCATAATCTGAAAAACCAAGCCTTGTGCATTATAGGGAATAATATTATGAATATTGTACAGTTGGTTTGATACCTTTATCTCAAACTGGGTCAGAGTTTAATTCATTTAAGTGGATACAGTATATAAAACATATGAAAAATATGGTTTC
>NW_015630670.1:0-4770 GCF_001515625.1 Sinocyclocheilus rhinocerous
TAGCCAAATTGGCTGGTGAGTGAAAAAGTAAATTTCAAACCCTGCGTCCAGCACTATACGTCCTGATGTTCTCTTACTCTCATATGGAGAATTTTAAAATAAATGTAAACTTCCAATTTCTGCAAAGGATTATGCAGTGGTCTTTGATGCTATACCTTCTGGTCTTCTTCATTTGCTGCGGGCTGCTGATGCTTTTGATTTGAATATAACTAATGACTTAAATTTAAAGTTAGATGGTATAAGTATTCTTGATAAAAAAAGGCAATAATAATGTTCTTAAACAGATTTGTCGGCCTTTAGGATACCCCCAGCTAAAAGTTTTTGGAATTCCCGCTTCCAGGACATTAACTGGGAGGAGGCTTTTATGATCTCCAGGAGATACTGTCATTAATAAGATTCGCAAGGTTTCATTTAAAATTGTTCATTATATTTATGCAGTAAATGAGGTTATTAAAAGATTTAAGAAGTATATTGATTTGAAATGTGTGTTTTGTAATTTGAATGATGAAAGTATATACCATCTTTTTTTTATTGTATTTGTACTAAGTTATTCTGGTGTGATTTTAAGATCTTCTTTGAAGAGATTTCGGGAATTGACATTACTTTAGAAGATTAGAATATTTTATTTTATTATGATAAGCCTTTAGAGAAGAAATGTTATTTTGTTCTTAATTTGTTTATTATATTAGGGAAATATCACATTCATAAATGTCGATGGTTGAAGAGAACACCTAGTTTTTTACTATTTAAATTTGAGCTCTGTCAGTATCTTAAAGTGATGGAAGGTGTAAGGAACTCTAAAGCAAAAAAGACTAGATTGTTGTAAAGCCTTGAAACTTGATCCTTTTAAAGGACCTTTGCACTTATTTTGTAGTTAGAGATATGGATTTGTTCTCAATACCCCTATGTATATAGTTCTTTTTTGTTTTGTTTTTTATTCTTCTTTCCTTAATTTGCATTATTTTTTTTACAATCATTGTCTTTTTGAATTTATTGACATTTTTGCTTTTATTGTCAATTTGTATGTGAATTGTCACCGCTAATGGTTGCAGGCTTGCCTTCTAGTGGCTTTGAATGCAACAAGAAAACAGTGCAGCGAGAGTGACTGATATCACCAAAATAAACCATAGCTAAATTTAAGTCAAATGAAAATCCTCATTACACATGCACCATCACATAGTTGGTCTGTGCACAAAACCAACAAATGTAATGTTTAATGTAAGCCAAAACATCATGACAGCGCTCACAGCAAAAAAAACTTAGCGACAGACACTTCATTACAAACAAGCAGTGTTTATATTAAATAATATTATTATTGGCACAGCGGCCCAGTAAATGTCCTCACTTACGTTATTTGTGGCTTCCATTGTGACGTGAATAATAGCTAGTTAGTTTATCAGCGTATATATATATATATATATTTTTTTTCGATAGAGATCCCACAACGGACAGAACTTGTCATAAAGTTAGTGATAACAAGGCCCGCCCATTTAGAGGAAAGATATGATTGGTCAGTTTTTCTGTCATTTAAAATTACGTTCCCATTGATTTACTATTGCTTGGCCCTCTGTCATTTCACAGCTGGACCACCAATCACAGAGCCACAAACGCTAGGCGGAAACATTCTAATATGGAGAAAATGGGTTCATTTAAAGGGGTCATATGATGTTGCTAAAAATAACATTATTTGGTGTATTTGGTGTAATGAAATGTGTTTATGCGGTTTAAGGTTAAAAAAACACATTATTTTCCACATACTGTACATTATTGTTTCTCCTCTATGCCCCGCCTTTCTGAAACGCATACATTTTTACAAAGCTCATCGGTCCGAAAAGCGAGGTGGGAGAGATAGGGTATGTGCTTTCCATACATACAGTGCCACCCACTAATATTGGCACCCTTGGTAAATACACTGAACAAAATTATAAACGCAACACTTTTGTTTTTGCCCCCATTTTTCCATCATTTATCTTTTTGAACTTTCATTCAAAAAATTCACAAAATTCTAAACTTTCGTTGAAGTAAAACAATTGAAAGTGGGGGAAACTCACATTATGAAATAAATGTTTTTCTCCAATGCATGTTGGCCACAGTTATTGGCACCCCTAGAAATTTGTATGAGTAAAATATCTCTGAAGTATATTCATTCCCTGAAAATAATTGCACACCTTAGAACGTTCGTCAGCCAATCAGAATCAAGCATTCAATGGCCCCGTAGTATAAATTTTAATGGATTAATGGCTGCTGAAAATTCAGCTTTAACATAATAGGATTTTTAAAAAATATATTAAAATAGGAAACAATTATTTTAAATTGTAATATTTCATTATGTTACAGTTTTACGTGTATTTTTAATGAAATCGGTGTAATTTTCGTAAAAATCCTATCGACCTTAAACTTTAGAAAGGTAGTGTATATTTTCTTAATTTTCTACGTGGCTGTGAAAAAAAATCAGTATTTAATTTAATTTAGTAATTTATGACTCTTAATGTATTACTTCTACTTTCATCACATGCAATTATTCTGCATGCATTAATAGTAATATTGTGGTATTCTGCAAGTACAAAGTAAAAGCAAACTAATGTTATTAGGTATTTGTTAAGGACACAATGGCCCTACACAGATTTATTTGTTTTGAGGGAAGTGTGGGCATAATCTGGGGTCTATGGGGCGCTAGGTACACATTTTCAGCTGGGACACTACTTAGCAAGACTAAACTAACTTTCTTATTTGTTATGGACCCACAGAGCATGCTCATGGGGTATACTTTTGGACCAGATACTGTGCCCCAGTGTGCCCACATATGCCCATATTTGACCAGTGTGCTCACAGTGGGCCTCATTTACGAAATGAACATACACCAGAAAATTGGGCGTATGGTCATTTCTACACAAAACTTGGAATTTTTCAATATGGACGTGAGCGGTGACTCTGATCAATCTAAACTTTGTTTCAACACATTAATTGCAGGTGCAAAAGTGATATGGAACCAACATCACTTTGTAACATTAATTCAATGCAGTTAGCATTGGCGCATCAACATTGACTTAACATTGTTTCAATTACTGTTTTAATGGGAGGTAGCATGAGCAGGTAGCACAACAGGTAAAAATCTCAAAAAGATACTCTTTTGATTAATAACTAGTGCCCAATCACATTACTAAGTAACGTGACTATAAAAGACTATAAAAGACTATAAAATTTGGAATCTGTCCTGGCAAAACGACTTAAACCTGGCTTTGGTGGTTTAATTGATTAGTGCCAATCAGGGTTTATGAAGGGTAAAGACATAATTAAAAAGTAGTTCCATTTTTGGCTAGCAGGAGATGTTTCTCCCTGGTTGAGTTTTATTATCAAAAGCAGAAGGTAAGAGTTTCTTGTATTGCCATAAATCATCATATTTCTTACAAGATAAATTATTAGGCTATATAATTTCATGTGGAAAAATAAACCACACAAAATTAAAAAGGAGGTTCTAAGAAATAAGATAAATGGAGGTCTTGGTTTTGTTTACTTTATCCTATTTAACCAAGTGTTAATAGTAAATTTAAAAAAAATAATCATTTTAAAAAACAGGTGGACTGAAACATATTTAATAATGTTGTTTTTAGGAAGATTGGAGGTATTGATTTCTTATTACAGTGCCTTTTCTTAATTGCTAAAATACCCATTAAATTATAAAAATTTCACCATCAGGTTTTATTAGTCTAACGGCTGGTATAACCTACAAGTGCTTTGGAAGAGGATTTGGTTTAGAGCTACAAACATGCAAGCCCGACAGTTAGGTAGATGCCCTGAGAGGACTTCTTAATCAATGTCTAACCCAGACAGCAACAAGTGTCGCGTGCCGCATGGATTTCACACGGGCCAGATGTGGCCCGGATCTGGGCCAACACTATGTTGCTGTCTGGGTAACCTAGTGATGAACAAATATTTAATTAATGTTATCTGTGTATTTAATTTAAAACAATTTCTTGGGAAGTATTAATTTAATTTAATTTATTGTGGAACGTATATATGATGAGGATGTTTGTGACAGGATGAATGACAGACTGGTTTGCAGTGATGGCACAGAGCACACTGGTACTATATATATTATATAGTAAGTCCCAAATTTCGCCTACTCTTTGCTACAAAGTATGAACTCAAAGGTATATACTTTTAGTCACAAAAATATTACATACTTTTAGGGAATATAGGCGAATTGGTACGCAGTTGCTATTTAGAAAAGGCTATGTTAACGACATTTTAAAAAATATATATATAAACTACAATCCCCACAGGTCACGTAACTTCCGCCATCTTGATTAAGGCGGTCCACAGACAGCAGACACCTACCACGTTTTGTTTAATGCTCGTCTGTGTATGCTGAGCTAGTAGTGGAGTGTGCAGTACATTTTACAGATCTACCGGTGTTTTACATTCCATCTGCTGGACGTGTTTAAAAGCCATGGCCGAACCGATACGTGCGTTGTGCGATGAGCTTATAAAGGCTGTGAATGTGATGATGGAGGCAGAATCAAGCCAAACATACCGCCTGGAGGCCCTAAAGGTGAACAATCGTCTAATTTCAAATACGATTAAAATGCTATTATGAATGCATTGATTCATAAATCCATAATATGTAGGTCACTTATGAATAACGTTTTTTTGGCAGCTCCCGTTAATCGTGCCTCCGTTTCATTGACGTTTTTTTTTTTTTTTTTTTTTTTTTAAAATTTTTTCCCCCATTGAATCAATATAAAAGTTATTTTTCATATTGAAACTGTT
>NW_015630670.1:5629-6147 GCF_001515625.1 Sinocyclocheilus rhinocerous
TTTTTTTTTTTTTTTTTTTTCAAAATTCATTCGCGCAAATCGTGATCTTAATAAGTTTTGATGTTCTTGTTTGTTGCCTTATCAAACCAACCTTATCAATATCTATCAAGAAGCATGAAGAAGGTAGGAATAGGCGACATTTCTTTGAGTATCTAGCATACATAATAAAATGTTGCATGCACATTTACATCCTCGCGTTTACAGATGCAGAGCATTCGGTACAGTATGCACAATGACACAAACAGCTTGTTAACAGACACTGAGGTGAGGTGTGTCACACACAAATAGCCCTCTTCATGTGAAGCTCACGGGAGACGGGACTATTTCTAGCTGCTCATATCTGAAGTATGGAGCCCCTCACTGAGGAAAAAAAAATACAATAAAACTACAACCGCTAATATGTTCCCATGTTTTTGTAATCTGTAAATAAAATATGCACTGATGTCTCAGATTTATTACAACCGATATGTTGCTGACTTATTTAAATTTTTTAAAACAATTTTTAACACCCCACCACC
>NW_015630670.1:6174-10869 GCF_001515625.1 Sinocyclocheilus rhinocerous
TTTGACAAATAATTTTAAGACAGTTTTTTTTTCTTTGCTGTTCTGATCAATCACATGAACTGCACATACTAAACTATGAATTGTGTAATGATACAGTACAACTATATGCTGTAAAATTGTCTAATAGTTTTCCTTGTTGTAGTTTATTGAAGAGTTCAAAGAGAAAAGTCCCTTCTGTGTTGAATGTGGTCTTCAGTTAGCGGAGAAATCACAGACTGCAGTGGTCAGACACTTTGGACTGCAGATACTGGAGCATGTAGTCAAGTAAGTGTTTTAAACCCTTTAGTGTGTACACCATAATGAATGCTGAGCATTAAGCTGAACACATTTTTTATGAACAGGTTTAAGTGGAATGACATGGCACCACAAGAAAAGCTCCAGCTGAAAAACTGCACTATGGGCCTGTTGTCAGATGTAAGTATTTTGGAAGTGTATCCACTAAATCATCTTATTGTGTGGTTTATTGAAATCGCTTATTCATATTATGGCTTGATGTCCTGTTTTAGGGTACACATCCAATTCTGCAAGAGGAATGTCATGTTAAGGATGCCCTCTCACGCATAGTTGTTGAGATGATCAAGAGAGAGTGGCCGCAGCACTGGCCTGACATGCTTAAGGAGATGGAGGCCCTTACTGCTATGGGGGTATCTCAAGATTTTTGGCTAACATAAAGGGTGATGTTGTAGGACTGGGGTGCTAGATCATGCTCCTGAAGATATGCCTTCATGTCAGAGTTTAGTTACAACCCTCCTCTTAAAGGGGTCATAGGATGCTACATGCAATTTTACACGTTGTTTGAACTGAAATGTGTGTTGGCAGTGTGTGTACACAACCACCTTATAATGAAAAATCCACCGTGTTTTTTTTTTTAATCTACTCAAATTTTTCCCCCTTTCTCAAATCGAGCCGATCTCAGATGCCTGTCTGTGTGATGTCACAAAAACAGGCCCCTCCCATGATAGTTTGATTGACAGTGGCGTTTCAGTACAGACTGGACTGGCATCTTACCTTAGACTCGCCCTGAGTGCGCTGTCATCAGTCCGCCATTGTTTCACCGCCGGTGCAGATGTAGACAAGAATGACTCCTAAGCGATTGAGGTGTTTTGTTGTTGGATGTAATAATGAACATAGCAGTCGTCATTTACTCCCGACATCTGAGCCGCTGAAGATGCAGTGGATTACGTTTGTTTTTTGAAGGGAATGCGCCCCTGATCTACCTAAATGCGTCTATGTTCGCGCGAATCATTCGTAATCCAGCTTCACCTACAGAAGAAGTGAGTATAAGGTTTTTAATAAATCTTGGCAAATCGCCTTTCCTAATAATGTGCTAATTAGCAAATTTCACGATGAATGCGGTAAACAGTCCCTCAGAGAGCGGCTCGGAAGAGAGGGACGGGGTCAGCAGAGCTCATTAACATTTAAAGGAAAAGAGCTGTTTTTGACAGGGTAAAAAAGTTGTCTATAGAAATTATAATAATTATAATATAGAAATTTTAACCAAACTATGTTACAGACTTTTCATTAAGACCCTTAAGAATCATATGAACTTGTGGAAAATGGGCATCCGATGACCCCTTTAAAACCTCTACAACGCTTTAAAAAAAATTTTTTTTTTGAGATTCTGGCTCGCTTAGGCCAGTGGTTCAAATTTTTATTTGCCCTGCCAACTATTTCACTGGCCCTACCACAAGAAAAAAAAATGTTGTTGTCTTTGACCCATGTTATCTTGTATTCTAAGTAAGCTTATATGACACCAAAATTTTAGGTAGGCCTATCAGTTAAATATTACAATTCTTGATTCCAATTTCGATAACCCAGCAAAAGCAAAAACTACTAGCCTTATTAATATAAAGTTCAAGGATTGTTAAAGACAAGTGAAAAGTCAGTAAATAAGAACAAATGAACAAATTAAGAGCAATAGCACAAATAAATAAATAGACCAAATATACAAATTAAATAGTGCTTTGTTTTTAGGTCTGTAGGTGTTCAGGTACAGAAATTGAATAGTCAAATGTAAAACAACAGCATATTCTTCACTGTATAAATTAAATGTAGATTAATAATTTTTACACCAACAGCAGCTGGTAAATTAGGTGCTGTCACTTTAGACAAAATGCATGGGACCAATACAATGATTCGCTTCCGATTTCTTTCTCCACTGTTTACGTTCACTTAAGTCATAACCGACTGTTTTCGAGGATACTTGCCAAGTCGGGTATTTTGATATACTTTTGTATGTGTATGTCCGTATTGAAACTTGCATGTTGCCTGAGACATGGCTCTTTGTGTGCGCGCTGTGCTCATGGAACACTCTGAATAAATGTATTTACGTACTTCTTGTGCTTGAATGCTTTGCAATTAATTTAATGTTCAAATTGGCAAGGTGTATTTGTCCATTAAAGCGCAAGAAGATGCAAAAGAGTATTTGGGCTTGCACTCTCTGTGTGTTCGCTGTTCAGACAAAACACAGTGCGCAAGTACTGAACTTTCGTGATAACGTATCAGTGGCCTGATCAGGGCCAGTGACAAATCCGTCAACTGTCAACTTTTGGTCATAATAAAGTGCCCCTCCGATCCGAAGACAAAAATTGGGTATCAACATGGTGAATGTAGTACTTTTTGCATCACAATCCTACACTGGAATAAATTGTTTGCATATGCGACAAAATTTAGCACTAGGCAACTAAATAATGTCTGCCGTTAGTCATTGGCTAATAAATTCTTAGATTTCACTTGCCACTGTTTCAGCTAGAGCCTAGTTATCTTTGTGTTCCAACTGTCCAGGTTTTATGATCATGACATCAGCTTATTTTGCATTTTAGCATTGGTGTCTGATTTTCAGCAAGTGCAGCTCTTTTATGGACATAGCTTTGTGAAGTTCTCTGTTTTTTTTCATGGAAACAAGGTGTTCAAGGTGAATATTGAGGTCTTGTCACTTTGCTGCAGTAGTTCTGTATTGTTTAGACACAGTCGTTCGTAGTGTTTGATGGTCACTATTAGGGCTGCATGATAAATCGAAATGACATAGCAGTCGCGACTAGGCAAAAGCTGCAATTGTCATGCGCATCTTGTCAGTGAAGCACGGTTCTGTGATCAGTAGTAAATCTCCATCCGAAGGCCAGAGGGCGCTCTCATGCTGAAACTCCAAATACGCCCTGCAGAAGAAATCCAGGAAATCCCTATAGTGGTAGATTTAACTGCTTTCATTGATTCAACATGACTAATAAACACAGGACTACAACAATATATGATTTATCTGAGTTCTTATTATAATTATTTTTATAATTTTAATTATAATAAAGTATATATTATAACTTTATAAAGTATATATGCAGCCGCCTAAAGTGTCTTGTTAGTTTATTAGAATTTTAATAATAATAAATTTGACAAAAGATGATGCGTACAACTGATCAGTTGCCCTAATGAAGGTTAAAATTACCCTTGAAATCATTTTAAAGAGGCAAATATCGCCCCTTAATGAAAAAGTTTATTTCTCTCACTGCTATGAACTGACCACTACACAGAATTGAATATTATGAAAAGCGTTGGGAGTCAGCTAAACACAACAGCCAGACAATGTTCCAGCACAAGAACACCTTCAGCAAAATATTGTCCAGTTATCGTTATTGACGATATTGACATTTTTTTTTTTTCAATATTGCACACAGCTAATTTTAACTAAGCTCTGCAGGCATCTTCAGGAGTCAGAGTGTGGACATTTTGTAGATCTGCTGCTTAATGACCCTTTTGCATGCAATTTTAGTAAATAGTAACTTTAGTAAATAACTATTTAAAATATTGTCTATTTGAATTAACAGTCACATTCTAATTTTCTCCAGGACGCTCAGACGGAACTTGTAATGCTTGTCCTACTGCGGTTAGCTGAGGATGTGATCACATTTCAGACGTTACCCACTCAAAGACGGCGAGATATCCAGCACACCCTTACACAGAATATGGACAGTATCTTCACCTTCCTGCTTGGCATACTGCAGCTCCATGTGAATGAGTACAAGAAGATGGTTAGTTCTTGAGATATTTATGAATAAATGACAAAACATTTTTAATTTTTATTTTGTATATTTATTTATTTTTTACAGTTTGGTGCATGCAACAGAATACTGTCATGGTCATATAAATTGACTGAATTGATTTATCCATGTTGTTTTCTAGAAATGCATTGCTGGTCAGGAATTGAAGGTGAGTGGAGCTCATGGACACCTATTTAGGCTTTTCAGAATTTTGAGTCATCTCACAATTTTGAACAATGAGTTCTGTTTACATTTCACACTTCTGATTTATTTCCACCACTGAAAAGAAAATAAAGGTTGATGTGAGATTTTCTCACAATTCTGACTTTTCATTGTAATTAAGTTTATATCTCAAAATTCAGATTTTTATCCCAAGTTTTTATCCTTAGTTGAAAAATTTAGGAGCTCATTAAAAAAAATTTAGGGGCGCATTGCAAATTTTTCAGATGATGTGTTTTTAGCTCAATTAGGGGATATAAGGAGACATTTACAAGCACAATTATTTAAAGGGGTCCTATTATGCTCTTTTACAAAGTCTTGATTTTGTTTTGGGGGTGTACTAGAACAGGCTCTCATACTAGGTTGTTCGAAAAACACATTATTTTTCACATATTTTACATTATTACAACACCTCTCTCCCCAGTCTGGCATGAACGGCTCGAAT
>NW_015630670.1:10879-16473 GCF_001515625.1 Sinocyclocheilus rhinocerous
TAAATATTGTCAATATCAAATCAATTTGAGCGCGATTTTAAACCCGGATGATTGTAACCGCTCTAAGTTCGTCTGCCTTGGGAAAGCTAGCGTGTCTCCGACATAGTGATAACACTCATTGCCTTCTCTAGTGCAGCTCAGCCAGGTCTCGTCCCATTTGTCGGTATTTGTGATATCACAAATCCCGGAAAATATGCGTTGTAGTCCAAACGAGTCGTTCGTTGTAGTTTTTGAAAAGTGATTTCTGTTAAATAAAATATCTCCTTTTCAATTGGACTTTGAGCTTTGTAACTTTGCAGATGTTTTTTATGCTCAAACAGCAACATTACAGACTAACTAAAGTTGAAAAAGTGAAAAAGCATAATGGGACCCCTTTAATTTATCAGAATACAGAAAGTACACAAGGTTTTTAAATAATTTTGCTGCAGACTCTATTTAATAGGCTAATTATGTAATTATTTATAGTCATATTAATTTTTATGTAAATTAAGTATGTGATGGAATCAAATTTTCATTGTCGCTGAAGCTTTTGTCACATCGTTTTTATCACAATAGCCTATATAATTAAGTAAAAAAAAAAAAGTGTTGTCCTCTTAACAGGTTAAATAACTTTAATAAAGATCTTTTACTAAAGAAAGACTTTAAACAAATACACAAACATATAAAGTAATATCTGTAAATATCTATATGACTGTTTGAAACATTTACACTGTTCAGAAAGTAGCAGCTGCTTTGTTTACAAGGTTACCGGGGTAACGGCTGCATATCCGCCTCCGTCAGCTCCCTCTGGTGCCGAATGTGCATTGTCATTCAGCGCATCTCCTTGACTCGCTCCGCCTTTCTTCTCATCTGTGCTCATTTGAATTAAATTGTTGCCTTTTTAAAGTTAAATAATCATATGAGGCTGTATCGCTGTTTTTCCATAAATAAATTTAAATAAATGAATGAATAAATGTGGACATTTAACCGAGACTGCCTTGCTCTCAGTTGTTGAAGCCCTAAGACTGGCTAGAGCGTATTCCAAATCTTCAATACTTAACTTGCTGGATCTGTACGCTGCTTTTGACACAGTTAACCACCAGATCCTCCTGTCAACCCTATTGGCAAAGGGCATCTCAGGAACCGCACTCCAGTGGTTTGAGTCTTACCTCTCAGATAGGCCCTTCAAGGTATCTTGGAGAGGTGAGGTGTTAAAGTCGCAACATCTAACTACTGGGGTGCCTCAGGGCTCAGTTCTTGGACCACTTCTCTTCTCTGTCTACATGGCATCACTAGACTCTGTCATTCAGAAACATGGCTTTTCATATCACTGATCACTGCTATGCTGATGACACTACCTCTCATTCCATCCTGATGATCCGACAATAGCTGCTCGCATCTCAGCTTGTCTAAAATACATTTCTTGCTGGGTCCTGCAGATTTGCTTTATTCAACATCAAGAAGATCAGGCCCTTTCTTTCAGAACATGCTTCGCAACTCCTTGTTCAAGCTCTTTTTCTGTCCAGGCTGGACTATTGCAATGCTCAAAATATTAGCAGGATTTTCAGCCAGTTCGATCAAACCATTAAAATTAATCCAGAACGCGGCTGCAAGATTAATTTTTAATGAGCCGAAAAGAACACATGGCACACCTCTGTTTATCAATTTGCACTGGCTACCAATAGCAGCTCGCATAAAATTCAAGGCATTAATGTTTGCCTACAAAACCACCACTGACTCTGCACCTCTTTACCTAAATTCATTACTTCAGACTTATGTGCCCTCAAGAAGCTTGTGTTCTGAGAGTGAACGGCGCATTATTGTGCCATCCCAAAGAGGCACAAAATCACTTTCCCAGACTTTTACATTAAATGTTCCCTCCTGGTGGAATGACCTGCCCAACTAAATTCATTTTCAAGAATCAGCTATGAATGGAGGCTCTTCCATTTTTATTTGACCCTCCAACTCTAGCACTTTCTATTCTAATTCTGTTCTTAAAAAAAAAATCTGATACAGAAAATATGCAAATAAAAACTTTAACCTGGGGTTTAGGAATGTGCAGTGTGAAATTGATCACTTATGAATACCCAGGATTAACTTCTAACCCTGGGTAAAGTATAAGCAGTGTGAAAAGCAAAATAACCCAGAGTTGTTTACCCTGGGTTTAGAATGACCCAGGGTTAAGTGTTTCAAGTGTGAAATGCCCTTGTATGATAATTTGCCGTTTGAATGTAGTGACCAGTTGTTAAGCAACAAAAAAACATTAATAAACTGAACAGCACTTGCCAAATTAAATTTTCAAGTATTTCTTAAGGCTAATTGTTGATTAAACTGGTTGTGTGCTGTGTTTGTCCAATCAATGATGCTAGCTCAGCAAAAATGCAAGTAACCCATGGTTTACAAATGTGCATTGTGAAACTTAAAAACTAGATTTTTTAGGTTTAATTATTTACCCAGGATAATAATTGAACAACATTAAACATAAATAAAAAACAGGATTTTATTATCCCAGGATTAAGAATGACCAAGGGTTAAACGTAAATGCTGGAACCCAGAGACCCCATTTGGCTTGAATGTAAAGTCCAAACTCCACTAAGTTTATTAGGCTATATTTACACTGTCAACACTTCTAAATGGTATCTAGCACAGGCTAGACTTTGTTCAAATTTGTAAACTAGGGATGTCCCGAGCCGATCTCAAGGATTGGGATTAGGGCCGATCAAGCATTTTTTTAACTGATCGTTATCGGCTCTCCTCGGTCCGATCCTTATTTTATGTCAGCTATCATGCCGGTGTCGTGCAGTAGGTGGCAGTATTCGCCTTCCAGTAGATTTGCCAACCACCATTAAAAGGAAAAGACGACCCTCAAATGTGCATGTTCAGCAGTGTTGGGCAGTAACGCATTACTTAGTAACACGTTACTGTAATTTGATTACTTTTTTAGTAACGGAGTAATTTAATGCATTATAATTTATAAAATAGTAATTCGATTATAGGTACAAGCCAAGGTCTCTATACGTTACTGCTGTGTTACATCATTGCCGACAGAATGCAGTGATTTATCATCTGGTGGAGCACATGCAGCGCTCCCGCAGGACCCAACGCAACAGAGTGCGGCGCGGGAGTAGACTTGATGGGCGAGTATGGGCGGTTAGAGACTCGTGTGTGTGTGTGTGTGTGTGCGGGATGTGGGAGAATAAAATGATTCAAAAAATAAAAATATCTAAACATAAAATATCTAAAAACAAATAAATTGTTATTCATCTATTGCACAAATGCAACAAAAAACTAATGTAAAATAAGAACGATTAACAGGCGCAAGCATATGCAGAATTTCTTTTACTTTTATCTTTCCACTTCTGAGGAAACATAAGCTGCATCTGAAGTGGCATTAGATGCATTTGCACAGTTTGATGAAGCTGAGGTGTGATAAATGCATTTATACTGCAACATTTCAAATGCAAAACTAATTTTATTAGGTTAATGTTTTACATATTTTTTTAAACATACAAATAAATGTTGAAAAAATGCAATGATACTTTTAAATATGACTAAACCACCAGTAAGTGGCAGCAAATGTATGTTTTAATGAGCAAGTCATTTATTCATTCATTCAACCGATTCATTCAAACGGCTGATTCATTCAGAAACGAGGCAAGTGACTGTCCTTATGAATGGGCCACTGAATCATTGACTCACTCGATTCATTCAAAAACGTGGATTAATTCAGTAACGAAACAACGCTGTGTGTTGAGAATACTTTTTACGAGAATACTTTTTGTGCGCAAAGAAAACTAAAACAATGACTATTCACTTTGTTCACTTTTTATTCAAGACTTTTTATTCAAGTCTTCTCCCACGTGTTACCCTCTTCCGCCATTTTTGGAGAGTACCACGATGTATGCGCATGCTTTCCCCTACGATGAACAGAGTAATTAATGACAGCATTTCATTTTGGGGTGAACTATCCCTTTAATCTGCCGTCAGACTATCTGAGACGTCATTGCCATAACACGTTGCTATGGGTTGCATCGTGCTTCGAAAAGACACTGGTAAAAATTGCTACTGATGTAAACTTGTATTTTATGTATACAATAAGCAGAAAATTGCAACATAAAATAGCTAATAGTGGAGATATGGTTAGAAAGCATATCTCCACTATTAGCAATTTAAGTTGCAATTTTCTGCTTATTGTATATATAAAATACAAGAAGTTTACATCAGTAGTCCAATTTTCTACCAATGTCTTTATACAGTATTTGCAAATATATACATACCGTATTGGCCCGAATATAAGACGACCCTGATTATAAGACGACCCCCCTTTTTCCAGATGTACCTTTTAGAAAAAGGCTTTTTAAAAAAACAAATTTTGTCTTCAATTATTATCATATTGCATATTTGTCCTATTTTAATTTTTGTTTTGAAAGTATGGTAAAAACTGGTAAAATGTACCAACAAATCACATTTAAAAAATATACACTTTTTGATATACCAGGCACACTCGTTTTATACGTATTTGGCGCCACCTATTGTTGTGGGTGTATTATTGACATGTCAAAGTCTGGACCCTGAATATAAGACGACCTCGTTTTTTCAGATGTATTTCCAAGAAAAAAACATCGTCTTATATTCGGGACAATACGGTAGTGTATCTTATATGTATACATACATGCACATTATTTATTTTTTGTAATTTTTTTTTATTTGAATTTTTCTACATTCATGTATCTTTTCCTACAACTGGAATACCTTGTTTCTGTTGTTTCCTAATGAGGATTTACACTATTTTACACATTTTAGCAAAAGCCTGAAAGACTTTCTTGACTGATGTCATGTCATAGGATTACTGATCTTTTGTGTGATTTTTATTTTTTATTTTTTTCAATTATTAGTTTTTCTTTATTATTAATAAGAAGTGTAGGCCTATTTTTTTGTTGTGAATGTCCCAGTTGAGGCACAGGATGTGAAAATTTCAGATAAATGTTATATATTTGGTTGCATTTGTGAATTAATAAAAATGTAGATGGTTTTTTAAAATAGGTAAAAAAAAATATATTGATAAATCGATGAAGGTACTCCTGAATTGAATCGTATTGTAATCATCAAACATCATGCAGTAAAAAATTTTTTGAGATATTGGCAAATGTTGTATCACTGGGTATGAGAGTCGATATCATATTGTATCGTGAAGAACTATACAATTTACTCCCTAGTCCTTACTACCTTTCTGGGCCATAAAACGTTTCAGTTGATTTATTGTCTATGTAGGGTCAGAAAGCTCTCGGATTTCATGAAAAATATCTTAATTTGTGTTCCAAAGATGAACATCTTATGGGTTTGGAATGACATTAGGGTGAGTTATTATTGGCAGAATTTTCATTTTGGGGTGAACTATCCTTTTAGTGCCCTGATATACTCACAGAAAAATTATTTTTGTGCTTTGCTTAGAAGTAAAAATAACTAATAAATACCTTTGCAGCAATATACTGTTAAATACTCAGTCACCATCCACGAACCTGAAAATTACATTTAGATTAATATCTGTAAATGTGCTGCACACTTTCCTCTCAATAAAAAAAAAAAAAAAAAAAAAAACAACAAAATGGCAGTGG
>NW_015630670.1:16484-18485 GCF_001515625.1 Sinocyclocheilus rhinocerous
AAAAAAAAAAAAAAAAAAAAACACAACAAAATGGCAGTGGTGAGAGTACCAGTTAAGAAAGAATCTGATCTTAGGGATGTGGATATGCTTGCTCTTCAATTCACTGGCATTATGTCAACAGATGATTGTAATTAAAGTTGCACTGTTATGGTAGTTGGAACATAAAGTATATTTGAGATTAAAGACCAGGGGTCCTGGAGGGCCGGTGTCCTGCAGAGTTTAGCTTCAACCCTAAATAAACATCTGAACCAGCTAATCAAGGTCTTACTGGGTATACTTGAAACTTCCAGGCAGGTGTGTTGAGGCAAGTTGGAGCTAAACTCTGTAGGACACTGGCCCTCCAGGATCAAGTTTGGTGACCCCTGCTAAAGACTATATAGATGTGCCTATGTGAAAGTACAGTTTAAATTATTCCATTTTGTTTGCATGACACTAAAGTTTCAGTACAGAATAGCTCTTTTGGCTTTATCCTGAACATTATATAAACATTTATTTTTATGCGTCATTCATGGGAGTGTAAGTCACATCTATTTGGCAACATTCCTGTCACGGCCTTCACATAAAAATCAGTCTATAGGCTTTCATAGACAACGTAGGAAGTTTTTTTGTTTTTTTTTTAAATTTATGAAAAATTCTTAAATATAGCCCCTTTAAATTGTAACATTCACATGACAAAAATGTGAATGTAGCCTTTGTAAAGATATAAAGCAAAAAAAAAAATTAAGTGACTAGTACTTCTGGTTTCTACTAGCAGCAGTATTATTTAGCCAGCTAGTCTCGAGCCTCCCTAGTCTAGATTGGTGACGAAGTAAAGCATTTTAGCAAAAAATAACATGAAAAAATTAAAGCGGTTTGAATACTTGTGCAAAGCATTGTAAGAATGGTCTTTTTTTGCTTGTATATTCTGGTAACAAGTAAATGAGATTGTTTTAAAATTCTTGGCTTACAGGAAGTGTATTTTACCAGTGCATTTGGTGCAAAGGGCAGTAACTTGGCTTTTGGTGCCTATGCCATACAACCATACCAAATTTGCCATATTACTTGTGCTCATCAGATATACACCAAATATGGCTCTTATCATCATTTAGACCAGGGGTCGGCAAGTAAGTTTGACATCGGGCCAAAAAAAAGTTTCATCACTAGATGGCAGGCCAGAACGTAGTCAAAGGATAATTTAAGAAATTAATTGATGAAAAATGCAACTGAATTGCCTGTGACAGACTGTTACAGTGTCTTTTGTAACTGGTAGTGAGCTGTTACTCTGTTAAATCCTGTAGTAGGACAGTCATTAACAATTTAATGTCCGGGTTTTACACTGGATAAATTAATAAAGCAGAGTAGTGACACGTAACCTGGCAAGTATCTTCATTTACCAGCTTGCAACACAGACCGCCTTGCTAAAACATACATATGTGGGAGTTGCGGAATAGATAAAAATAACTCAAAAAATAAGAGGACTTGAATAAGCCCATTAATGGCATGTTTGAGTCATGCTCTTAATGAACTGTTTTATTTCCTCTTTCCATATTGTGAATAATAAATGTGTATCATTTTAAAGGAATACTCCACCCCAAAATGAAAATTGTCATTAATCACTTACCCCCATTTCGTTCCAAACCCCTAAAAGCTTAGTTCGTCTTCGGAACAAAATTTAAGATATTTTGGATGAAAACCGGGAGGCTTGTGACTGTCCGATTGACTGCCAAGTAAATTACACTGTCAAGGTCCAGAAAAGTATGAAAGACATCGTCAGAATAGTCAATTTTCATCCAAAATATCTTAAATTAGTTCCGAAGTCGAACTAAGCTTTTAGGGGTTTGGAACGACATGGGTGTAAGTGATTAATGACAAAATTTTCATTTTGGGGTGGAGTATCCCTTTAAGCTGTTTTTTCCTCTTTCCTGTGCAAAAGTGCTAACGGCAATAGCTAAAGTTTACCAAAGATATTTTCTTTCTCTATGTCACCATCTTGTCCGTTTTTGACAGAGTGGCAGAGTTAGA
>NW_015630670.1:18580-24843 GCF_001515625.1 Sinocyclocheilus rhinocerous
TTTAATTTGCTTGTTACACAATGGAGCCTAACTTATTGTAATAATTATTTGACGTAGCCTACTTTTACACTCAGAATTATTCCTTGGCATCCTCACGCACTAAACTGCATTTTTTTTTTTTTTATTGTTTGAGTGCTGGAGATACGCTATTACATCGTGTGCAGAGTGATGTTAACATTAAAGCTAGCTGGTGAAAGAAAAGGGCACTATCAAAGAGTCTAAAGAGGAAAGTTGACAGCGAAAATAGGGCATACAAAGTCAATGAAGAATGGAAAGACAACTATACGTTCATCCTATCTAGTTTTGTGAATGCAAAGCCGGTGTCTTATCTGCAACGAACTGTCTGCGGATTAAAGTGACATCCATATCACCCAACATCCAAAAAATCGTGACTGAGGGAAGATGCCAGTTTTCACATTAAAGGGGGTCATATGATGCTTTTTTAAAGATCATTATTTGGTGTATTTGGTGTAACAGAATATGTTGACATGCTTTAATTAGCCTACTAAGCCTGTGTAATAGCCAAAATGTATTTTGAACGTAGTTACTGAATTTCATCTAACTTTAACTCTATTCCTGTAGCCTAATCCTGTTTACTCTGTCGTTTCAGGAGTATAAGCATATGCACCCCCACAGGGTGTCCGCGGGTCCTTAAAAAGTCTTAAAATGTCTTAAATAACGTTTTCCTAACGCTATTTTACTCAATATTCTCACGACACAAAAAAACATTTTTTTTAGAGTGCGCTCTTTCACTGCATGATTCAGTCTATTAAAATACATTCAGAATGATCACAAATTCAAGACATGGGGGCAGAAAATGTGTTTATTTATACCACTTCATATAGTTAATCAAGTTCACACGGAAGAGTGCCTTTTTTTTCTCCAAAAATTACCATATGCAAATGTGATATTGATTTTTTTACAACAGTTAAATAAACGAAGATTTATTAAGAGACGTTTTAGACACCATATTGCCTGTTTTTGCACTATTTCGCCAACAAAAATAATTCCAAACAAAGCCACTGCGCTGTTTTTCGTCTTTGAGCAACATGACAGCTTTTTGTTCTCGAATGAATCAACTGTTTAAATGATTCGGTTCAGTCGCAATGACTCACTTATTAACAGTGACTTGCTGCCACCTACTGGCAGTTTTAATTTCACATTTAAAGTATCTTTTCCTTTTTTTAATTATTTCAAATATCAGTATTCAACGTTTTAAATGACTCAATATATAAATATATATGATATTTTGTTTTCTTTTTAATTTATACACATTAAATATTACATATATGTATGTAATAAAATTTGTATTTCCATTACAGGTTTAGGTCTTAAATTTCATATAAGGTGGTATTAAAAATCTCTTAAGTCTCAAATTTAACTTGTTCATGTCTGTAGAAACCCTGCCCCAGCTGTTCTGCATCCATGATCAAACATTTTCTTTTTTTTTTTTGCTGATTGTCTTGTCAATCTTTTTGATAAAAAGGAAGCTGAATTTGCTGTGTTATTGTTCAAGTGTTGGTGCTGAGGCCCCGTGTTATAAGCAAATTATTTCAATGGTTCACTGTTAGTTTTTTCATACCACACATTTCATGACGGCTATTTTAGAGGTGTGTCTAGCGATCCACAGACTCTTTTGAATGTCTTTCAGAACTTTTCAAATTAAAAGATCTCAATTCATCTCAAAATAAAACATTGCTGCAAAAATGTTTTCGTACTTTTACGCAACTATTTGTATCGTGTAAAGCGCTATACAAATAAACTTGAATTGAATTGAATCATGACAGATCTATTTCAGAACCAGCCGCTATCAAAATAATCTGGCTGCGGGCGTGGGCCAGTTTTAGTCACCTGTTGCCGACCACTGATTTAGACCATAATAGCTGAGAGTTATTAAAAGGTTTTCAATATATTTGAGGATAAGATGTTAAAATGCTAAAAAGTATCAAAGGCTGTTATGCTTTGGTCTTTTTTTTTCTTCTTTTTTTCCTCTGGTACATTTTCTTATTCTGCGCTGCCTAATATTATTTGACAGATTAAATTACCTTTTTTTTCTCCAGGCAAAAGCTCACTGGCGAGTTGGTGTAGCCACTCTCAATACTCTGGCTGGCTACATTGATTGGGTTGCTCTGGTCCACATCACCAATGATAACTGCCATCTTTTGGAGATCTTGTGCCTGTTGCTGAGCGAACCTGAGCTTCAGTTGGAGGCTGCAGAGTGTCTGCTAATTGCCATTAGTAGGAAAGTAAGTGACAGCATTTACATCATAAAACTTTTTTTAGCTGCTTTTCCCATAATATTCCTTATATTTTATTTATTTGTTTATTTATTCTGCAAGTCATTGCTGTCATTGGAGTCAAATTCACATATACCTAGGGATGGGTATCATTAAGGTTTTAACGGTATTACTACTCTTACCGATACTGCTTATCGATCCGGTACTTTAACGGTATTCTTATCAGTACTTTTTGTTTTATATATATATATATATTAGTGCTGTCAAACAATTAATTGTGATTAATCGCATCCAAAATAAAAGTTTTTATTTACATAATACTGTATATCTGTATGTACTGTGTATATTTATTATGTATATATAAATACACACATATAGTATATATTTTGAAAATATTTGCATTTATTTACATGTATATATTTATATTCATATAGTTTATATTATATATTAATATATTTAATATATAAACGTCAGTATACTTTTACATGATTATTGTAGATATGCTTATAGAGCATTAAAATCATTTTTAAAAATCTTTAAAGGAAAAATCATTACAACTTTTATGTATCCTAACATCTCTCACTGATAGGATAAGAAATCTTTTAAGTCTGACCCTTTACTGATCAGTTCAATTAATTAGAATAAGAAACATATACATAAAATAAGTTAATATGTATTTTACTGGTAATATAGTTTTATATAATTAGTTCACAAATGCTTATAGATCATTAAAATAATTTTTTAAAATGGTTATAGATCATAAAAAGGGTTGGCAACAATTTAAAATAAGGTCTCTTTGGTTAACATTAGTTAATGCATTAACTAACATGAACTAACAATGAACAGTATATTTTTAGTTCATTTAATAATCTTTTTTAATGTTAGTTAATACTAATATTAAAAATATTCATGTTCATGTTAATTCACAGTACATAAACTAAAGTTGTTAAGATACAACTTAAAATTTTAATAATGTATTAATACATGTTGAACTTAACATTAATTAACATTAATAAATGCTTTATAATTATTGTTCATGTTAACCAATATAGGTAATATTAACAAATGAAACTGTATTGTAAAGTGTTACCAAAGTTTTATATATTGCTCTCTCTCTCTTTCATTGCTGTAACCCTTAAATCCAAACTAACATTAAATAACATATTTTACAGCATTTATTAAACATTTTTAATGTTAGTTAATCAAAATGCTCACGTTAATTCACAGTGCATTAACTAATGTTAACAGATACAACATTACATTTTAATAATGTTTACGTTTTTAATATTATCTAACATTATTAAATGCTATATAATTATTGTTCATCTTAATATAGTTAATGTTAATGACTGAAACCTTATTGTAAAGTGTTACTAAAGTTTTATATATTGTTCTGTGTGTGTGTGTGTCTTGATGGTTTGGATTAACCCTTTAATCCTTTACCAAATCCTTTACCAAATCGCCTATCACAGCTATGCAGATGATACCCAGATTTACTTGCTGTAACCCTTAAAACCAGACTGCCAGAGGGTTACTGTAATGCATGTGCCCACTGTGCACCGTTTTCCTGATGCCACCAGGGTGGTGGTTGCACTAATGGTTTGGGCCCTTCATCGCTGCTTGCAGCTATATTAAATGTATTTGTATTTTCTTAATTTTTTCCAGTACAGAGAGCAGAACCATTAACGTCAGAGCTTATCGATATTCCGGTCTTTCATAATTTAGCCACCGGGCCAATTTAAAGGGCACCTATCATGCAAAATCCACTTTTACATGGTGTTTGGACATAAATGTGTGTTGGCAGTGTGTGAACACAACCACCCTAATTTTTAATCCCCTTTAAACCAAATAAGTCTCACTAGGCAAGCCATTTTGATTCTCTATGCAATATGACATCACATTGCATAGGGGCCGGGACACAGGGGCTGACTTGACAGCACTGCATTGCTATAGTTTCCGCCCTAGTTGTACGCTGTCCTCCATTTTCTCAGCTCTCGAGCAGCTGTAACATCAACAATGTCTCGTAAACAATCCCGGTGCTCTGTGTTTGGATGTAAGACTGAACATAAGAGTCTTCCTTTTCTCCCAACATCTGAGCTGCTGAGGATGCAGTTGGATTACTTTTATTTTTCAAGGTAATGCGCCTCAAAATCTATCGAAATATGTTTATCACTCCAGACTCCTTTGTGAATGTCATGTTGTTATAGTGCTTAGCGTTTTAACCGTATTTGTGTGCGTATGTTATCAAAGTATTCTAATCGATAATCGCCACGCTTGTGAGATTAGTTCGCGCCGCGCTGTTCGTTCGGGACCGAGCCGATGACAGGTCAGCGTGAGCTCTGTAACATTGCAGTGTTTCTTCCCACTTTCAGTGCATTTGGCTTCCCATATGTACGGCTGAACACCGGTTCTCTTGCTCTGTTATGTTGCTTCTACCGGCTGTGTAGATATGCAATGCAGAGAGACTTATATGCGACACCCTCTTTTGGAGATGGGGCGGGAATATGCAGCTCATTTGCATTTAAAGTGATACACTCCAAAACAGCTTTTTTTTTTTTTAGACACACCCCAAAAATGAGATTTTCTTGTTTTTTTCTTTTCTTTGGATTTTCATATTTTGGGCTGAAACTTAACTGACACATTCTGGGGACACCCAAGACCAATACGGCACCTTGTAAAAAGGGGCAAAATAGGTGCTCTTTAATACCGGGTCTCAGTACCCATCCCTATATATACCTAGGCCATTTTGTCTGATTAAGAGCCAGTTAAACTTAAACTCACTGTGCACACAAGTGGCCTGTTGCATGAAGCTAGCTGAACAAACTCAGAGTTTCAGAGTAGGTTTAGAGTTGACAAAACCAAACAATTCCAACCTGCTTTAGATCAGGTTCACTGGGCTCAAAAAGCTCGATATGAACGTTCTATGTCAACTTAGAGTCTGAACCAGAGTTTGTGATGAACTCTGAAGTGCATGCACCTGAAAGTGTGATGTGTGCAGCAAACAGCCAATCACACGGAAGGTGGAGAGCATAAGCAAAGCATCAGTTGGATTCACTTCTCGCGAGAGTCAGCGCAATTCACTTTGGTGCTGAAGATTAAGAGATGTTGTCATTAATAAAAATGTAATACATTTAAATGCATTTACAAAGCAGGAATAAGCAATTTTGCTGCAGCAAAAGTTTGAGAAGGCAGCAGAAAGAAAATATGACTATGCAAAGGAATCAACTGAATTTAATTATTTATATAGTTTCACACAAACCTCAAAAGGAAAACAATTTAATCATTTTAAAAGTTGGATATATTAAAGTTTATCTATATTTATCTGTTTAATTTAATTTAAATGCAAAGCTTAAAGGGGTCATATGATGCAATTTAAAATTTTCCTTTCTCTTTGGAGTGTTACAAGCTGTTCGTGAATAGATAAGATCCCTAAAGTTGCAAAGACTAAAGTCTCAAATCCAGAGATATTCTTTATAAAAGTTAAGACTCGTCCACGCCCTCCTAAAACGCCTCATTTAAACACGCCCCCACATGTCTACGTCACTGTGTGGGAAGATTTGCATAGCACCGCCCAAATGTTCACGCAAAGAAAGAAGGCGTAACTTTTATTCTCGCTGTAGTATTGTTGTTGTCATGGAGACGCCATGTGTTTCGTTGTGAAAGTGAAACTACTTTGTTTGGCCTTCCAAAAGAGGACGATGTCCGCTTCGTCATGCCTGGAGCTGATCCGTGCTGGTCGCTGAGGAAATACATCAACTTCGCGCTGTGGATCTCCGGATCGGCTTTCACAAGCGGAGTCCAGCCCGGGGTCGTCACATGTGGTTGCCGCAAGCCCGCCGGCTGCTCCTTCGTTGAATCCGCCGGCCGCCGCTCACTTAAGCCTGCCGTGTGTGACGCTGTGTGTTTCGTTGTGAGAGTGAAACTACTTTGTTTGGCCTTCCAAAAGAGGACACGACTAGAAATCAGTGGTTAAGTTGTATTTACAACACTGTTCCAGAACAGTTCAACCCAAATATTCAGATGTGT
>NW_015630670.1:25540-34496 GCF_001515625.1 Sinocyclocheilus rhinocerous
AGACTGTAAGTACGTTTTTTTATATTTAAAGAGTTTTTATATTTTATATTTTTTTATGATTCAAACGCGAGTTTTGAGCAGTGTAGAGTAGCGCTTGTTGTTTGTCATTTCTCCGATCACAAATGCAGACATGGTTTTATGTTTGCGCGGTGCGATGCAAGTCAATGCGTAAAAATACAGTATAAGTCATTATAATCAGTAATTATGTCCCCACTGGATGAAACAAAAGCTTAGTTTATAATGGGTTTTTTAAAGGGGTCATATGATGTTGCTAAAAAGAACACTATTTTGTGTATTTGGTGTAATGAAATGTGTTTATGCGGTTTAAGGTTGAAAAAACACTATTTTCCACATACTGTACATTATTGTTTCTCCTCTATGCCCCGCCTTTCTGAAACGCGTCGATTTTTACAAAGCTAATCGTTCTGAAAAGCGAGGTGTGCTCTGATTGGCCAGCTATCCAGTGCGTTGTGATTGGCCGAATACCTCAAGCGTGTTCCAAAGAGAAAGGAAAAATTGAAATCGCATCATATGACCCCGTTAATGTTTTTGTCTCGTCGCTCCATCTCAGTATGGTAAGGGGCGCAACATTTCCGTCACACGCTTGAGGTATTCGGCCTATCACAACGCACTGGATAGCTGGCCAATCAGAACACACCTCAAATCATCAGTTCTTATTCTGCTGGATCTATCTGCCACTTTTGACACTGTGAATCATCAGATTCTCCTGTCAACCATCACAAGATCTGCACTCCACTGGTTTGAATCTTATCTCACAGGTAGGTCTTTCAGGGTTTCCTGGGGATCAGTTATTGGACCCCTCCTCTTCACCATATACACTACATCACTGGGACCCATTATACAAGCACATGGTTTCTTTTACCATTGCTATACTGATGACACACAGCTCTATCATTCATTTCAACCAAACAATCCAATAGTAGCTGCATGGATTTCAGGCTGCCTGGCAAACATTTCGGCATGGATGAAGGAATACCTGCAGCTCAACCTGGCAAAGACTGAGCTTCTCGTTTTCCCTGCCACTCCGACTCTACAGCATGATTTCATCATCCTGCTAGGTTCATCAAAAATTATTCTTTGGTGACCAGCTGATCTTCAAGGACCATATTGTAAAGACCGATCAGGCAGGTTTGCATTGCACAACATCAGGAGGATCAGGTCCTTCCAAACAGAGCATGCTGCACAACTTCTTGCCAAGACCCTTGTCATTTCTAGGCTGGATTATTGCAATGCTCTTCTGGCTGAACTTCCATCATGCGCAATCAAACCTCGACAAATAATTCCAAATGCAGCGGCATGACTGGTCTTCCATGAGCCCAAAAGGGCCCACTTCACTCCTCTATTTATCTCCCTGCACTGACTACCGGTTGCGTCTCCCATCAAGTTCAAGACATTGATGTTTGCATACAGAACAGCCACAGGCTCAGCACCCTTGTACTTCCTCCTCACTCTTACGAATCTAAATCCCCTCCACCTCCGGAAGCCTGAGATCTGTAAGCGATGCATCGTGGTAACATCACAGAGAGGCATTTTTGTTCACCTTTCCTGGCTGGTGAAATTATCTTCCCACAATCGCAGTAATTAACAGAACACCCAACACGTTATCTGACAGCAACACTAATTTAATACCATACCCGACCCATTTGACATAAAAACTGGGACCCGAACTGCACCTGCATTAAATCTCCTACATGAGGTAGACAAAACTAATTTATTAAAACTTTTATTCAAATTGTGAATAGATTAAATACAGAAAGCAAGCAAATAGCACTCCCTTTAATATAATCACTACAGCTGTCAATCAGTGGCAGCGCGATTGGCTACATTGCTCAGCGTGTACTGGACAGAGTCGAAACTGTCTTGGTTATTGGACCCGCAACCCACCCGTGCTGGTCACCGTCCGGCCCGCACCACACCCTACACATAAATATTATTCCAACCGTTACATAAAATATTAGCGATTCACCTGCATGTACCTGCCCGCATGCAGGACTCTGTCTTCCCCCTTGTAGACAACATAATAGACAACTCTGGCCCCGGAGAGTGATTGTAAATTAAGTTTACATGAAATATGTTTGAAATTTAATTCTGCATCTTCTGAGATTTCATTGTAATCCTTCTCATAAAGTCACTGAATTAACCATTAACTGTTCACCTGATTGCATTGCCGTCTGCGTGTGATGTTGAGAGCATTGTTGAGAGAGAACAATAATGTATTGGAAACACACCGCCTACCTGACTCTGCCTGAGAGGTAAGGCAAAATACACTTACCCGAGATGATTTTTTTTAAATCTCTGAAATGTATGATAGTATTCTTGAAAACAATCTTTGGTAACACTTTATTTTAAAGGGGTCATATGATGCTGCTAAAAAGAACATTATTTTGTGTATTTGGTGTAATGAAATGTGTTTATGCGGTTTAAAGTTAAAAAAACACATTATTTTCCACATACTGTACATTATTGTTTCTCCTCTATGCCCCGCCTTTTATGACCCCTTTAAGGTGTCCTTGTTACACGTTATATGTACTTACTATTATATTAACAATAAATTAAGTAACTCTAATCCTAACCCTAACCATATAGTAAGTACATGTAGTTAATTAATATTACTCAGTACTTAAATGTATAATTACACTGTAACAGGGACACCTTAAAGTGTAACTCAATATTTTAATGTATTATTTAATAAAATATTAGTTAATTATCAAAGAAAGAAAAAATGTATAGCTATAATCAGTCCCTCCAGGATTTCGCGGGACTTATCAAAGAAAGAAAAAATTAATAGCTATAATCAGTCCCTCCAGGGTTTCGCAGGAGTTTTTTCTGATTTTTGCGGCCTAAAATGACTGATTTTGCTGCAGCTTTTCTCAAAATTTGCGGTGATATTTGCGGCATTTCTTATTGTTTTGCAGTGAAAATATACCACAGACAACATTCTGCTAACATTATGACTTTTCTGACTTCGAGAACCATTGTAGGGCTCCAGACTAAAATTTGAGGACACCAGTGCCATTAAGTTCTACAGAAGGTGGCACCAGCACATGACAGTAAAGCACTCACCCTAATCGCACATGTACATCTCGGAGATGTCTGTTTGATGTCTGCATTTACATATGCAAGATGTATTTTTTAGTGTTTGCTCATCTGCAATACGTCAGACGTTTCTTGTCAGATGTCAAATAGACATTTATTAGAATGCATGTAAAACTGCTTCCAAGACGTTTATCAGATTACACAGCAGATGTTTCCCAGATCTTTAGCAGACGTCTTACAGATGTACTTGTGCTGTCTAGGTAGTGGAGATGCAGATAAAATTAACTTTTATTACTGTCATTCATAATGTCTAAATATAATTTAATAAATACAAAAAATATATATTAGGGAGTGGAAATGGCTAATAAGCCTATAAGTACTTCTCTGCAGCCATCTACTAGTGGTAATTTAATGTCTTTTTTATTTTTAAATAAGTGTTTGCTTTCCTACATCATGAAACTTTTAGTTTTATAAATGGGGGCAACCTATGAAGGATGAACAAATAATGTCATCACACTTAAAATAACTTTCAAATTCGGTAATACCAAAGACTATAGAATACCTAATGCCTTAAAGGGACTTTGGTAATACTTAAAGCTTTGAAGTGCTGGGAAAAGTTGTCAGGCATTTAAAAACACTCGAAAATATTAGACCATTTCTGCCACAAGTTGTTCCTGTAGTTTTACTACGTTAAATCCATGGTGAATGGTGGTGATTTGTGTTTATTGAACAATGTTTTTCCTGGTTTCCACATCAGTGGTGTTTGTTCTGATATCAGCTTTAGCAGAATTCTGCGCCGAATTTGAATGCTTTTTACAAGATTTCACAGAGATGTTATTGATTCTGCGGCGAATTCGACTGCTTTCTTCACTGTATCTCCCAGCGCTGCGTATAACGGTGTCACGTGATCGAGATCAGCCCGCGGCTCCGGCCCGAGCAGATAAACGGTCTACGCTGCGAGTAGCGCAGATTCGTTCCGCTTTCGGTTTGTTTGTCCAATGTAGCTCTTGTAAATCGGTCATGATGAGAACGCAAGGCTGTTCATTCCATTTTTGGAACCTTTCTTTGACTGAATGCGCATTGCGATGAAGTCACGAGACGCGTCTAAGCCCAAAATCTGCGGAAAATCTGTGGCAATTACGAAAATTTGCGAGCTCTTGCGGAAATTGTGGAGTTTGCTTGATTTTGCGATAAATTCAGCGATCGCAGAATCGCAAAATCCTGGAGGGACTGCATAATATGGACTATTGCTGTGATACTGTGATACTCAGATACTGTGATTTCCTTCTCACATTGCTGATTTCACCATTAACTCTTCATCTGAACAGTTTATGTGCTGTATATGTGATCATTGTAATCCTTGACCATCAAAACATAGGGGTAGACATCGCCTTTTCTGTGTTATCATGTTTGGTTCAGGAGATATGACACAAAATACATAATTTGGTTATGGCGGAATGTAAAATGGTGGCCATGGCAACCACGAGGTGTTTTTTGTGATGGCTCCATTTCTGAAAATGTTTAGGGCCGCAAACTATACAAGTGTACCAAGTTTCATGCTTTTATGAAAAAGTGAACATTATTTTCACATCACCTGGACTAATAGCTTAATCACAAAAAATACTGTAATTATATTCCATTACTCCTCCTTCAATAATACATGTCTACATTAATAATATAATAAAATTTGACACACCCACATATCGTGACAAAATACCATGGTGTAGTTAGTGCTACAACAGTAAATTAATGGTTAATGATGGCGATTTGTAGATTAAAAAGTCTTCTGACTATATCGTTGCGCACAGTGTTTCTGCTGTTTGCCAGCGCTGTTTCATCTGGCTGTAAACAGTTATTTGTGTTCCTCGCTGAATTCAAGTGCTTCACACTGGATCTCACAGCGCTGTTCAGTGTCGTGTGAGCGAGACTCATCAGCGAGTGAACAGCGAATTAGAACTTTGATTCGAGTGGATAAAAGCTCCGAGTAGCGCGCTTCATATGACTAGCGCTCTTTCGTTCCGCCTTTGCCGCTTAAACATTATATCGAACATTTATCGAACTCTTGTTATCGTTTATCGAGGAAATTTATATCGCGCGATAATTATCGTTAACGATTTATCGCCCTGCCCTAACCTCAGCGTCTGAACTGTCATTGCGATCCATTGTTTTCCTATTGTTTAAATTGACTGCGCTTGCTCAGTTACGTCACTTCCAGTTTGGCATTTTTCAGATGCGGAAGTAAAATTTTCTAAAAAATGACCCCAAAAGGCTCAGTAGCATATGTATAAGTATATTTTAAAGTCTAGTAACCTACATTATTTTTCTAAACATTGACCCACTGATATTTATATTTATTTTAAGGAAAAATGACTGATAAATAATTCAAAAACGTAAAATGTTTGTCATGTTCTGACCATAAAGAGTAGTTTAAAACCACAAATAACTGTCTGGTTTCTACAATGTTCACTTTGGAGCAAAAATCTGCATTTAAACTTTTTTGGGGGGCCAAATCGCCCAGCACTAATTCCTACTCTTCGAGAATATACAGAGGAATATTCCTTTTTGGGAAATAGTGTTGAAATATCTTAGGAAGTGGTTGGGATATAACCTCCTGCTTTCACCTAGCTGAAGGGTCTTTTAGGAGACAAAACTAAGATTCCTCAGAATAATAAAAATGACCCTGGTTACCAGTGACGCCTGCAGGTGTACGGCTGTACGCACTGTGCGTACCATGAGCGCTCAGACTGTCCTGAGATTCGCCCCGCAAACATTTCAGCAGTTATTATGTGTGTCCCGTGTTTCTGTCGACTGAACCAGCCATGCCATTAATTATAAATTTACGTTCTAACTGCTCTCTCTCTGTTTCACCGTTAGTAGCCAGATCTCATGAAAATGTGTAGGCCTATCAGTAGCACGATTTTCTGCCCGCCAAATTCAATTTCTGTGTATAAATATTACGCCAAATAGAAACAAAATATCGCGCTATGAGATCTGGTTAGCCTACAACAATTAATTTTCACAATAAAAACAAAACATTGCGCTTTTGTAAAATAAAGAAAACAAATAGGGTAAGCTTTCAGCCTTCTCGGTTTCCTTGAATTTGTATCACAAAAATTAAACTGAATCTGTGTAGACTTGTCATGCAGTTTTTTTTAATTTGGTTTTGTTTATATGTTCGTTATTTAAGTGAAATATATTTGTTTAGGACTGTTTATTTTCTTCCTTTTATATATGCGGTTTTATTCTGTTTTTCTCCCTACACAAGCGCTGCAGGTGCGTGATGTGACTATGTGTGGATCCTTATAGTTCTGATATTTGTGCTGCAATTTGCTCATGCACTAACTTTTAATTTAATTTAGGAGAGGTAACTTTAAGAAAATTAAGATGTGTCGTCAGAACACATTTGCACCTGCAGATTTTATGTTTTTCTTTTTTTCAATCATGAATATGTACTTTAGAGCCCTGCATTTCAGCCCATAAGGAGATATTTGAATTACTTATTAATGAGTCAGTTTCGCAAAGATGAAGTTGGCGATCTTGACTCGCCATCTCCTCTTGGACGTGCCTTTAGAGAGAAATGCATATTTACAGATTACATATTGAAAGAGTTTTTGTTTTCGATTTGAATGATTTCGTTTTAAAGTAGTAATTTAAAGATTTCAATATATATATATTTCCATAGAGTTTCAGGTCATTTTTGTGAAGCGCTCCTGCTCAAGACAGAAACGGCAGAAAGCGCATCCTGTTTGTTTTCTTTATTTTACAAAAGCACAATGTTTTGTTGATATTGTGAGTTCACACAAGTAAAAGTAGACACTTTACAGTTCCGAGTGATGTATTAATTTGACCTTTATGAGCAAAAATGACTGCATATTTTAAGTTGTTTCTACTGTAAGGAAAAAATGCAAGTTATTGTGAAATGCATTTATCTAGGTTAAACGTTTAAACTAGCATTGTGATATTGAACTGTTTAATATCTATAGATTTTATTTTAGTGAAGTCGTGATGAATTTCGAAGGCTAAATTGATCCAACATAGGCTATGATCAACTCACTGTCTGCTGCTGGTCATTACTTAAAAAAATAAATAAACCACATTTAACGATTTTCTAAATTGACTTGATAAAAAACAAAATGAATTATCACTTTTCCATATGCAAAACTGAACCATTTTAATAGCTGAAACAGTAGTATAGGCTGTTTTGGGAGAAGAGGAAAAAAAAGACTGACTCGGGCCAAGAATTCTGATAAGCTGTAGGACAAGGGCCGGGCTAGGGCCTATATTTGAGCCCCGTGCAGGATTCTAATCCACTTCATCAACGCTGATTTGTTCTCTGTTGTTTTCATCTATGAGCATGTTCATGATAGATGTATTTTACCTTTTTTTTGTTTTGTTTAAAACGTGTGACACATTCGTTCTGCTCTCAATGATCATTTGGTCCTCAGGACAAAAAAAAAAATCTCTGTGCGTACTCTCGGAAGAAATCCTGCAGGCGCCCCTGCTGGTTACTGTAGGTATAGTCACAGCAGCACGACAGATACTTAGATGCTGGGAGGATACACAATCTCCTACAATTAGTATGTGGTTTGAATCAATGATTGAGAGTGCCTCATATGAAAAAAAAAATGTTAGCAAGACTGAATGGAAATCACACAGATACAGACAGTTGTGAGAAATGTATTATGTCTGTTTTTTTTTCAATTCATTCATCCTGCTGTGTTTTATTTCTCTCTGCTTTTTTAAATTATTTTATTGTGCCTGTTGTGTTAACCTCTGAGTTTGTCATGTATAGGGAAACTCAATAAAAACTTAATTTTCAATTGTTGGCTGCATTATTTATTAAGACTTTCTTTATTAGCAAATAAAAAGCATCAATTCATCATCGCATTTTTTCTTGCAGTAAAATGTGACAGAATTGACTTTAACAGGATGAATAGAACTTATTGAAGGCTCATTTAAATAGGCCGTAAAAATCATATAAAGCTTGACTGCTGTTATTGAAAGAACTTGCCAATGGTGCAAAATAGACAACCAATAAAGAGCAACACTGGTGTGTGAAGTTTTGACTGCACCTGTTCTGTACTTCCACAGGGAAAGTTAGAGGAGAGGAAGCCATTTATGGTACTCTTTGATGAAGTTGCCATGAACTACATCCTGTCTGCTGCACAGTGAGTAAACGTCTTGCTCTAAATCAGGGTTCCTAAATCCGGAGGGGCACTGTCTTCTAGGTTTTAGCTCAATCCCAGATCAAACTCACTTGAAATTTTTTAGTAACTCTGAAGTCCTTGTCTGCGTCCAAAATCTGAAAAAAAAGCTTACTCTGCATGTGACATTAGAAAGGCAACAAAGCATGTCCAAATCCAATGATTGTGTCACATCCTGTGATGTACCTTAATCTGATCATTTTTTGAAGGCAGCATAGATGTATCTTTCACTGCCTGTAATGTCCCACTTTCCTGTGCATTCCATTCTGTGACAGTTGCGAATGAATGAATGAATAAATTGTGTGGCATCTGAAACTTGTGATAGGTATTCAGTTGTGTGTAAATGTTTTTGATTAACTTTTTTCCAGTTTTGATGTATTTCTAGCAAGAAATTAGTATAGTAATAATTAAATATTAACGATTATATTAATATTAATATTAATATTCACCATAGAAGAGAAAACACTCAATCTGCCCTGATCTGATGTTTCCAGCACATGTAGATTATATTATGCCAAATTACTGTATTATATTACTTAGATGTATATTTTGCTTCTGTAAATATGTCTAATCCCTTATTTTAATTTCTAGTAGGGATGCACTGATACCACTTTTTTCAGTACTCGCCCGATACCGATACTTTTATTTTTGGTACTTGCCGATATCGAGTTCCGATACCAATATTTTTATTGCAT
>NW_015630670.1:35055-35164 GCF_001515625.1 Sinocyclocheilus rhinocerous
AAAAATTATATGAATAATTTTTGGTTTGACTGTATATCCTTCTGTTATTTTCACACTTAATTATGCCCATTATGCCCATTATTACAAGTTTTTGTTACTTTCACTGTTA
>NW_015630670.1:35536-54530 GCF_001515625.1 Sinocyclocheilus rhinocerous
ACACAGCGGCAACCAATCACACACACACACACACACACACACGAGAGCTGTGTCCCAAACTGAAGTGCGATTGTGTCACAGCGTCACGCCGTAAGATGTCCCAATTCAGAATGCACCCTCCGAAGACCGCATTCCAAGGCTGATTGCGTCACCGCGGCGCGACGGACAGTGTTCTATGATAAAATACAGCAGATCCATCAGACATTTAAAACTCTTTCAAACCAGGAGAAACTGCCGTATCTGTTAGGAGAACACAAGAACTGCTGTGTGTTTGCTGCTCAATATGTGTCTGCCTGTCACCATAGAAGAGAAAACACTCAACCTGCCCTGATCTGATGTTTCCAGCACATCTACATTATATTATGCCATATTACTGTATTATATTACTTAGATGTATATTTTGCTTCTGTAAATATGTCTAATTATCGGTGCATCCCTAATTTCTAGTTTATATACTTACATACATTAGTAATTCATTTTGCACTACATGCTTAATACTTTTTATTAATTATTACTATTATTCTTTTTCTTTCTGTTAATACATGTGCACTATTTGTAAGCAGTCCAGCTGCAATTGCTTTGGCAATACAAATGTATCATTTTTGTCATGCCAATAAAGCACTCTTAAATTGAAATTGAAATTATTAACTTGGTTATCATCAAACCACTGTCTATTTTGTTGTAGATCATTAAACTATTAGAAGCCTGTCCAAAATCAGTTTTGGGAGCATGTGCTGCCTGACAAGTCATTGCCTGATTGGGCAGCAAGGCAACAAGTTAAAACGGCTTTCGGGTGAAGCCTTGATGAACTTTTTTCAGGTGTGTTTGATTAGGGTTGGCACTAAACTCTGTGTCTATCCAGAGCCGAATTTGAGGAACCCTGCTCTAAATGACTATTCTATTTGTATGACTTTACACTGCTCTTTGAATTTTATTTTAATATAGGTCAGCTGGTGGTGCAGCTCTCTGTAACCAGTGAGTTTACATTTTCTCTTGAAACTGCCAAGCTTAGTTTAGAATATTACTTCTTTTAGTTATAACTACAACTGTCCATCTTACAATTCAGATCATCAGGCGGCATTGTGGAAAGAAGATACACTTTTTTGAAGAGGCTGTGTCAGGTTCTCTGTGCCCTGGGTAGCCAAATCTGCTCTCTAGTGGTGAGGTTGAAGCATACACATCACTGTTTTGTAGCAATCTTTTTTTTCTCTCATGAAAAATACAAAATATTTTTATATTTCTCTTTAGGGTTCCGATTTTGAAGTACAAGTTCCTCTTAATCTGGATAAATACATGGAAGCTCTTTTCGCCTTCACTACTCATCCTAGCCAGGTTGAGTGGCATTATAGCTACTCAGTGAAACTTACTGGTCAACCAAGATTTTTTTGCTAAATTTGGTCTACTATGCATTCCATATTTATTCATTATTTATATATTATTTAAAACAGCTTCTGAGGTCGTCCACGCAAATGACCTGGGGAAACCTATTCCGACATGAAATTTTATCAAAGGATCCTGTAGTTGGCCAGATGGCGATAAAATATTTAAGAGCGGCAAGGATCAGTCTTGTTAAAGTAAGTGTTGTGTATACCAGACAGAGCAGCCTTGAATAATGCTTCATATCATACTTAACTGCTCTGTTTGCCGTTTGCAGACTGGATTTCCCTCCAAGAATGATTGTCCAGGTTGTGAATTCTCTAGAGTGGACTTTGATAGTGATGAAGATTTCAACTGCTCCTTTAATTGTGAGTTATAATTAGTTAGTAACTAATTAGCTAAATTTAATATTATTACATCTGTGTGCTTACATTTATTTATTTATTTATTTTTTTGCATATTTATATATTTTTTTATTGTTGACTGACAAATACAAACATCTTTTTACCAACAACAATTTCTTGTTACAAATTTTTTAAATATTTTGTTCAGTTGTAATTTTGGCAATCAAATGCACACATCTAGGGCCCTATGATTTCTGTGATGCGGAAAACACGTACGGAATTGCAGAATCCAGTCATAAAAACAAAATTTACTGTATAAGGTGCAATGCCATGGAATTTGTCAAACTTTGAATGAATTAATCAAAAGTAGGGTATTACACTTAAATCAAATCGTGATATGGACTAGTATCTGTGAATATTAACCCACAAAATTACTATCGTTTTGTTAACTACACACATACTGAAGCGTACGTGACTCGCAGTGGTTTCAGCGTCTGTCGTCTCACTAAATGAGGACATAAATACATGAACAACATCTCCAGAACTGCTCTGAGAGTCACTTCACGACCATTTCACCGTTCGTTTGAGTAAAACTAGCATATATCATATACACACAGAAATGTAAAGGTATTCACGGCAACCTGTCAAAATAAAAGTTCAGTTTAATTTGAAGACATTGTGCCAGAAATATATTACAGTAGAATGTACATACTACTACTACTAAAATTATTAAAACGTACTTTTTATGAAATAATCACACAAAACATCTTCCATGTTTTAATTTTAAAAATAAAGTTTTTTATTTTCTGTAATTAAAAGATGAATGAAATGAATGTTTTATGCTTTCATTTGATAACCAGAAAAATTTAAATACACAACACTGAGTTTCTGAGGGGAAATTTTTTTTTCAAAAGGCTATTTTAAGAATGAATTTTAATAAATTAATTTGTTTTTATGCATTCAAATAATTAGACATGCTAAAACATAGAATTTGGTAACAATAAAACATATGGTGGGAAAATATAAAAATTGAATTTTTGTTAAACGTTTAATAAATTGATGTGAAGTTTCATGATTTTTATTAATTATTTATCTTTTTGATTAATAAAATTTAATTTAACCATTAAAAAGGAGTAAAGAAAAATTAAAACAGTAAAAAATGGAATCCAGACAAATTAAAACTGAAAAATATTAATTTGGAAAAAAATAAAACGGATTTCATAGAACCCTACACATCATATAATCAACCCAGCTGATTTGATTAGTAACATGGAGTTATTCAAACAGTGAACAAATTACAGAAATGATCAAAGAACAAATTATTTTAAAAAGAAAACTATAATAAATAAAGCTGCATTTACAATGGTTTGGTTAACCCCTGAACAATTTTTTTTTCTCCCATAAACAGCTTTCAGGGCTCAGCAGGGGGAAGCAGTTCGTCTGGCTTGTAAAATTGTCCCATTTGAGGCCTTCCAAATTGCAAGGGAATGGGTGCAGTATCAGATCTGCACACCTATAGATACTGGAAATACAACATGTGAGTACTGTTAGTAGACTTTCTCATGGTAGGTAATCTTTCATCTGCCAAAAGTTTGTGCAATTTTTGGAATTGTGCTGCGATTTATCTCATTCTATATTTATCTCATTCTATGCTGTACTATCTCATTAAAAATTTTTTTTTTTTTTATCTCATCTCATTCCATGGTATCATGATAAATAATCTTCAGTGTATTGGAAACAATGTTATTTCAATGCAAAGATTACATAATGTTTGACCAAAAAATGGTAGTGTACAGACACACAGCAGATAATTCTTTAACCTCAAAAAATGCCAGATACCAAACTTTATTTAACCCTCTGGTGTTCGGTCATTTTACCCCCCAAAAATGTTAGAATTTTTAACTTCATTGGAATGGAATGAAATTTGGTGACTTTTGCAGCACTTGCTATGTGAAAATAAAAAACAAATTGTGTACTCCATTTGAAAAAGCTAAATAGTCATAAAGAAAATAGTCACACTTATGTTGTTTATGGTCAAAAATAAACACCCGTAGGAAATTAATTGGAAATACGAAAAAACAAAAATATATTCCGGTTTGTTTTTTTGTTATATTTTTATTGAATTTTGATGTTAAAAAAAAAAATCTCTGTCTTCTAGGGGATGTAATGATATCAAAATCTCACGATAAGGTAATACTGCAATATGAAGTCCACTATGCGATATTTATTGTGATATTTAAAAAAAATAAAATAAAAAAGACGAAGAATTTGAATTTTTTTTTTTATTTTGTACATTTTAATGTTAAATTATTCTATCTAATGCACTTCAAAAATTAAGAGCTCCATCCCATGTTTTTAACATTTTTCGTCAAAAAATTGTGAATTGACTTGTACCAGAACTTTAAAGGGGACTCAACCCTCTTTTTATTTGTGGTATACCGTCTCAGTCTAAATTACATTCACATTGGTGTTTTAGGAAGCCAAACAAATTATAATATTATAATAATAACAATAACAACAATGACAGTATTAGCCATATATCTTAAAACAACTGCACTGTAAAATAAATGAAAATGAATAAACTCGCACTAAACTCACAGCACATGCAGTAATGGAGTTCACTGCATTCATTCACTGTGAACGGAGCCGTTCTGAGGTGTGGAAAACAGCGGATCACGAGCTGATCGCCTGAACAATGTGTGCGCTTTGCTTTGAAATGCGCAGCGAAAACAGGGATTAAGCCATTTTGTGCTTTTTGTTTTAGTTTGCTTGACAGATACTGTGCCAAAGCATAATGGCCCAAAACACTTTAAAGACCTTTTATGTTAGAATAAGAAGTTTAACTTTTTGTTTAACTTAGTTTAACTTAAAGTTTTTGTTTACATAATATATGTGTGTACTGTGTGTATTTATTATGTATATTTAAATACACACACATGCATGCATACATTTCAGAAAAATTTTATGTTCATATATTAATATATAATATAAATTATATGAAAATATATATAGACATGTAAATACATGTAAATATTTTCTATATATATATATATATACTGTATGTTTGTGTATTTATTTATACATAATAAATATACACAGTACACGCACATATATTATGTAAACAAAAACTTTTATTTTGGATGCAATTAATCGTGATTAATCGTTTGACAGTACTAATTAAATATATTTTAAAAACTACACTTTTTGCCCGGAAGACCTATCATTTGATATCGTCATGTGACCATGATAATATTGAGAATATTTGCTATCGCGGTATCACGATATTGATAATATCGTTATATCCATACTGTCTTCTGGTTTGACTGTAATCATAATGCAAAAACTGACACTTCAAAATAAATAAATTAAAATTACATAAATGAAATGTCTACTTTAAAAACTAGTCTTTGATAATCCCTATATCCTAATATAAACCTACATATAAGCTGCTAGCAGAAATTAAGAGGTCAAGCGCTACAGAAGCAAGCAAGGCAGCAAGCATCAGACCAACTGCAAAAATGAGTTACTAAAGGCATTTTAATGTGATTTTAGTCAAAATGGCTGAAAAAAATCATAAATATACTGGTATAATATAATTTACTGGTTTAATGCTTTTGACCAGTAGGCAGTAATGTTAACAAATTGATGTAATGTGGTCAGTGTGAGGTGGCAATGACATGTTTGGTGTCAGTATGTCAAAGCTTTGTAGACCCTCAGATGCAGTTTGGCATCACGGCATCAAATTAATTAATGAAATCGTTGATATGAAATCCATAACTTTTTGTTTCGTAAGTTTTGTAACAATACACCAGTGTGTTTTAAAGTATGTCTGACTCCCATCATGACATGGGGAATAATGGATATCGTTCTACTCAGTGTTATGGTTAATGTTAAGACTGTCCTCTATCTGTGTACCAAATTTCATAACTTTTCTGCAAGTGGTTCTATGGGCTGCCATACACTCAAGAGTAGAACAAGTTATTAATTACAGTGAATAATTACAATATAATAATAGCTAAAATACAAGTTATATTGCATAATATAGTTTCCTTGTACCAGTAAACTATGCAGATTTTACCTCTTCAAAAAGACTGCCATAAGATTTATCATTACAATGCAGAATGTTATCCATCACATGTCCTACACAATTTCACTGTGTGGTTTCATTTATAATTTGGGAATTATGATTTGACTACTTATGGAACAAGATTTAAGTTTGACTCCCATGTTGAACTGAACAGATTCTTATTCACAAGATAATAAACAAAATTTTTGTTTGTAGATGATATGTCTGTATTCATTCATTTTATTCATGGACTTAAAACATTGATATGTTCACAATTGAAACACCATTGCAATACAAACTAAGCTTCACCAATGCTGGCTACCACAGACAATAATCGACAGATGGTAATCAACATAATGCTGTAAATTGTGTTTCTGGGACTTGTTTAACCCTGGAATGTTCCTTTTAACACTGCTTAATTAGTATTGTTATCGGCTGAAGCTAAAACAGAGAAGGGTCTCTGTTCTGCTCTGTCTCTGACAGCGGTTCAGTGGGATGCCATGACATTCTTCACAGAAAGTGTGCTTGGACAGCTCTTTAAAATTCTTGAAAAGGAGGTAAGACAACCAGTCTCTCTCATGGTACAGTGGTGAGGGATTTAAAAAGGTATCTTGTCATTGAGATGTGTTTTTTTTCCTCCTCCCATTGCTGTAGAAAATTCCCATAGATGAGGGTATGGAGCTGCTGCAGATGGTTGTAAACTATGAGACAAGAGATCCTCTCATTCTGTCCTGTGTTCTTACCATCATATCCACTCTCTTTCCCTTCGTCACACACCAACCACACTTCCTGCCTCAAGTACTCTTTAAGGTGAGGTATATAATCTTTCATATGAAAATGTGAATAAATGTCCAGTCACATTTACTGTTGCTCAGTGAACTTTTGCAGGCAACATTTTGTCATTCCAATTGGAGTCCACTCAATTGGGAGTTTCGTGTGTGAGGTCAATTTGTTATTATTATTTTTTTTTTTTTGCTTTTTTAAAATGTATTTATTTATTTATACAAGCAGCTTGATTAGAAAGTGACTTCTTTGTGAGAAGTGCTTCATACATCACTACACTATTGACAATGGGCTTTTTTTTGCACAGTTTTGCTAATGTGTCTGCACCTAAGTGCATCTAAAACACTGTCTAACCACTGATTTAGGGTGTGATTTTTACTGTCGTGTGTGAGGTCAATTTGTTATTATTATTTTTTTTTTTTTTGCTTTTTTAAAATGTATTTATTTATTTATACAAGCAGCTTGATTAGAAAGTGACTTCTTTGTGAGAAGTGCTTCATACATCACTACACTATTGACAATGGGCTTTTTTTTGCACAGTTTTGCTAATGTGTCTGCACCTAAGTGCATCTAAAACACTGTCTAACCACTGATTTAGGGTGTGATTTTTACTGTTGCTGCTATACATTGCTTCTCTAATCTTCTAGATCTTCTAGTATCAGTCAATCAGTATGATGCTCTAACGTGTTTAAATCTGGATTCTCTCCCCTTCTCCCCATAATTTTCTGTTCTCGCTCTGCTATTGTATTTATAAAAAGAACCCTGAAACTTGTTTGACGCATTTGCAAATGCTTTTTTTACTTATTAGTAGCCTGTATGTCATTACTTAGTGCATGATAGATGTGCTAAAAACCTATCATCAAATGTCTTTTTTTCACTTATATTTAGATATTTCCTTCCATCACATTTGAATTGGTTGAAGATTGCAAGGTAAGGTGCCCATACTTATAACTGCATGTCATTCTCTAATCAAACAGTCTTGTTGATGTTATGTGCATGTGTTCAGGCACCTCGAACGCGAGCTGTTAAGAATCTCAGAAGACATGCCTGTTCTTCCATCATTAGGATATGTCGAGATTATTCAGATTTTATGCTGGTATGTTGAAGCATGCATCTATAATACAGTTCTTTACAATGCAAAACATATTTAATTTTAGTTATGGCCCTAAAGAAACCGGTTATATTAGCATTCCCTTCTAGGACGCTAATGATAATAGATTATTTTTCTTGCATTGTAGCCGTGCTTTGACATGATGTATGAGCATGTGAAAAAGTTGTTCTCCAGTGAGCTGCTGCTGACACAAATGGAGAAGTGTGCTCTTATGGAAGCCCTGATATTAATCAGCAATCAGTTTAAAGACTATAACAAGCAGAAAGCCTTTCTGAAAGAACTCATGGCACCTGTTACTGCACAGTGGCTGTCAGAGGAGATGAAGAGGTATGAATGGATATTGTTGCCCAGACAGGCGTTTACTGAATTTATTAAACGGATATTTAACATTATAATGATATGTCATTGATATCTAGTTTATGTACATGCATCTGAGGCTGTCTGATGTATGAACCTTCCTTTAATTTTGTTGTGTAGTGTGTTATTGGACCCTGCTACCTTCTTGGCATATGTTGGTGCTGATCAGGTGATCAGTGATGCTGACACAGAGGATCAGATGGGTATCAACAGGTCACGGGTAGGTGTCACCACTTCTCAAATGAATGCATGCAGTCTAATGTGTTTGCATAGCTGTTGGATTTTGTTGTAAATCTCATCAGCTTTGCTTTTGTCTTTAATGGCAGATTAGTTTTTGTGTGAACACCATACTTGGGGTTGTAAAGCGTGCTCGTTGGCCTGCTAATCCTGAGGAGGCAAAAGCAGGAGGCTTTGTGGTTAGCACAACCTCTGATGGGGCCCCTATCTACAGAAACCCTTGTGCGGAGCCCCTGCAGGCCTTGCTGCCTAACCTTTTTGCTCTCATCAGGTAAATTAGGTCATTTCCTAGAAATTAATTTCCTAGAAAAACAGACATTTGAATATTGGAATAGTATATGGTGAAAAAAATCATGGATAGGCTACAGGTATATTCTGTGCTGTTCTATGTACTGTTTTTCCACTATTGTAACCATGTTTGGAATAGTTTGACGTTCTTCATCCTTTCAGGACCCAAAATAACCTGTTCTTGCCAGAGAACATCAACCGGCTTAGCAAGACTTTTACAAGGGTCTATGATATTATGGATGTGGAGAAGAATTTTGCTTTAGGTAGGTTTCTCATTTGTCCTGTCCTTTTATGAACACCATCATTTAGGTTTTGCTGTGATTGGTAAAGTCAAATCGAGTCTCATGTATTTCTATAGTCCTTTAAACAATATAGATTGTCGAAGCAGCTTCACAGAATTAAACAGGAAAATAAAGGTGATGTTGCAGATTTCATCAATTATGAAACAAATTCGATTTCAGTTTTTAAGCAGCTCTGTGGAAGGCAGGAGTGTCATTATCTTGCTCAATTCAGTTCAAAATTTGTTCTCATCTGATAGTGTCAGTGCAGTTAAATCAACATTGCCTTTGAAACCCCAGACTTTTGTTATCTTAAAGAAATAACTCCTGATGTTTCCTACAGGAATTCCTCAACCACTTTTAGATGCCTACGACTCTTCAGCATACAGAAACATTGCTGAACGCATGCAAGGCTTCTTCTCCTCACTCTATGATAACTGGTTGGAGCAATCAAGTTTAATAATTTTTTTTTTTTCTTTTTTGTTTGATTAATAGAAGAAAAAAAAAACTCCACAATGGTCTAAACTCATTTTCCTGATCCTATTTACCCTTTTCTTTTATGTCTTTTTTTTTTTTTTTTAAGTTACCACGTGCTTGGGAATGCAGGTCCTTGCATGCAGCAAGACTTTTATGCAATAGAAGGCTTGGCAGAGCAGATTGTTGGTTCTGCATTTACCCATCTAGACAGTGTTCCAGACCACAGGCTCCGCCCCTTAGTTCATATCCTTTATTTAATGATTTTTTGTTTGAACTATTAGTTAAACATACTTAAGTCAGTAACATTTGATGGTAACACTTCATAATAAGGGTACCTGTACCTATTATCTTTATTATTACTTCAAAATGAGCTAATGATTAGTGATGGCATGAATTAATCAAGAATGAATAAACAACTACCCTTAAATATGACTAGGCCTATATGGATTCATTCCTAAATAATGACCACCTTAACTACATGTTAGGGTTAGGAATCATAAACATAATTGGATGGCACAAGATTAGTTTGCACATATTTACAGGGATTTTTCCTATCAAATGTGGAGAAAACTAATTGCAACTACCACCCATAACTTGATTTCAGTGTATTTTGTGTGATTCTCACGTGTAGGGTTGGGTATCGAAAACCGGTTCCATTTTAGAACCGGTTCCAAATTTCCAAGAACCGGATATTCGATAAGACGCATGCATTTCGATTCTGCTTAACAATTCCTGCATTCGCATTTTAATGTGATTAAAAACGATTTAAGTGCAGGAACAGAAAGAACTTGCGCCCTCTGTTTGCGTGCAGCGCACACGAAGCGCAAGCGCGAGCACAGAGAACAGAGGTCGCGGTATGGATTCCCGGTTTGTGTCCATTCTCGAACCGTTCCGTGTATTTCCACTGTAGAAAAGGTTGTTCCGGGCCGAAACTGACTTCTTTCATATTTGTCGACCAATATGCAGAAAACTACGTCAGTATATCATCATAAACAGCCGTTTTTGTCTTACGTGAACAGAAAGAAAACACACATGTCCAGTATTTTTAGATTTGCGTGCGTTCGGTGTTAAAGAGACAGCAGCCTAATAAACGCACTGCCTGTCATTAATGTTAATCAAATAACAAAAGAAAATCATTCACTGATCTTGACTGAATATATTTAATAACTTTGATTAATTTATATTTTATTTATGAAAAGAAAACTATGCAGTGTTTTAAACTTTTGATTACAGTTTCTGTACCTGAAATTTTGTTCAGTTGTATTTATTTATGATATTGCTAATTGATTTGTTTGTTCCTATCTTATTACTGACTGTTTACTTGTAGGGCTGAAGCTATCGAATATTTTAGTAATAGAGTATTCTACCGAAAATTCCATTGATTAATCGAGTAATCGGATAAGAACTTTTTCTTTATTAAAGAGCAATACTAAACATACAAGAGACAATAAGACAGGTCTCTTAAAATGAACAAGTAATTTGTTTCCTTTTTAGAAAAATGAAAATTTTTATTGCTGAAATTGCATATATTAATAACTTTGAAAACTAAACCCATTTAGTGCATTTAATTGCCATATTACATTCAAAATCACTTTTTACACGCAACATATTTTAGGTGTTATAATAATTATAGCTATGATTAAAGAAAATGACAATTATAAAGTTTATTGTTTTTTATTCTTAAAATAGCCTTATGAAATGTTTTCTTTTTCCTCAGAAATTCTGTGTTGTGTATCTGGTTATCAAGTGAAGGCATAAAATATCATTTATCTTTAAATTATTGAAAATTAACTTTTTGGCAAACAAAGGGGATTTACTATTAAAATTAAAACATGGAAAATCTGCCATTCATTCATTCATAGAGATATGATAGCATAATATGAGTTCATGCTCATCAGATCGCGTAAATCAGTGGGAAATGAATAGAAATTATGATTTTGTGTAAAGAAATATCAAGTAAACATGTATAAAAAATATAAAAACCCTGGCAAAGCTATTATTATCAGCGCATGTGAGCAGAGCATAGATTTTTGCTCGTGTTATTCAGCTGCAATAGAATGCTTTGTAAAAAGACAGAATAAATGTTTGACATCTAAATGTTTGACTTAATTGTTTTTTATATTGGATTTTTTTATCTTATTGGAATCTAAACTAGGAATCGATAAGCAGAATCTGAATTGGAATCGATAAAATTCAAACGATACCCAACCCTACTCACGTGACTCTCCTTTAAATTCACCCCACTGGCTTATAAGCCTTCATCCAAAAATGAAATTTGTCATCATTTACTCAACCTTACGTTTTTCCAAACCTGTATGGAAATTCTAATGCAGATATAAAAATGCTATGGAAGCCTATGGCTATCAGCCACTGTACAAATGGTATGTTGTGGCACTACCCTGACTAAGGTCTATACCCAGCTGTATAAACACAAGAATTGTTTTATGTAAGTTTGTACTATCTATATTTATGCATATATACTGTTGAGCCAAAACATCATGACCACCTGTCTAGTAAGGTGTTATATGGAATATTCACTGTACCCAATTTGTTGTTTGTCCTCCTCTGGACCACTGCTGGTAGGTTCTCACAAAAGCGCCCCACAAGTCTCGCTGTTTCAGACATTAGGGATGGGCGATACCACTTACTTTGTTTTCGATACAATACGATACTTTTAAAGTCCAGTATCATCAATATCGATACCGATACGATACTTATAAACTGAACTTTTAAATTATTAAATTAATTAAATTATTAAATTACTATGAGTAAAGTGGGTAATGATACCCACTTAACTTTATATTTGAAATTTTAACATTCAATGTGCCTTAATTGCAACTTACACATGGTCAAAATATGTTTACTGTAGTGGTAACCATGGAAATCTACAAATACTATAGTTGAATTACGGTCACTTTAGTAAAACCATGGTTAATTTTCATAAGGGACTGCCAGTGACAGGCTGTTGTATGTATAAAATGCAACCTTTTTATTCTGACAGTGTATGATTTATATTAACATTACAGAATAGAACATGATCAATATGAACTTTTAACATTCAATTTAAATAAATGTAATTGCACAAACTATGTAGGCTACAATTTCAATTTGTATATTGTGAAATAACTCAAACATATGTTTTTTTCTGTCCTCTGATAAGCATTTTTCTGGGCTGCCGTTCCCAAAAGCATCAGTGCTTTCTTATGATACTTTTGGGAAATGTAGCCCTGTTTGAATGCACTGTCAGAAGTGAGTGAACGCTCTCTGGGATTGATTGGCTCTGTCTTGATTATGATTGATTGGTTAGCTTGTGTTCAGATGAGCAGGAAAATAGTTCTATCCTACACAATTATTCGCTAACATAGGTTATTCGTCCAATTCAATGCATATTGTAGACATGAATTATTTTGTTCAATTAACAAAATCACTGGTAAAAAAAAAAAAAACGACTTAGTATCGATATTTTTGAGTATCGACATTTTCGATACTAGCATCAGTATCGATATATCGATACTTGAGGATCGATATGCCCATCTCTATCAGACATGCTCTAACATAGTTGTCTGGCCACAACAAATTGGCCCTTGTCAGTCACTCAGTCACTTGCAAAGGGTCACTCACAGTTTACTCCTAAAAGTAACGATCAAACATGTTCTCACATGAAGTCGTTGTTATTCAGACATGAATCCATCTTTATTTATTCGTGATTAATTCATGCGTTCACTAATTATTAGTTTATGTTGAAGTAAGTTTTAATTTGCGTAATTAGTACATTATTATTTAGGTACCCCTTATTATAAAGCTTTATATTCACCTTGGTTTATGATTATGAAAGTGACGTCACTGTCATTAGATTTGGATTCTTGTGGTTGTTGACTCTGACTCATGAATGATGTGCTGTAAGGTGCAGTTTTTGTTGTTTTCCTTAATGTTTTTCACGTCTGTTCATGAAGCAGCTGGTGATGTCCTGTCCTCATGATTATTATGACAGCCTCCTCAATCCTTTGCTGGGCCCACTGTTTACCTATCTGCTGCAGGTAACCTTAACATCATATACAATATCTGGAAGTATGTGGTTAACAAACCAGAGCATGTTTTTTTTAATTTTTTTATAATGCTTCATTTTTAAAATGCCTCCCTTAAATACTCGAGTCATATATTTACTACTACGCTGTGTAATTAGTGTTTTTAAATTGTGTTATCTGATACAGATTTGATTCACGGATAAACAAAGAAAAATATGCTAACTTAAGAAAGCTAGAAGAAATGCATAATGTCATTCCAGACAGACTGGATGATGATAAGATCAGATCTCTGTGTGGAGCACTGGCTGTTGTCAGACTCCTTGTGCAAACAAATATCACACTGAATTATTACAGTTAATGGCAAAATGAATGTTTGAAAATAAAATGATATTTTGTACTGACACACTACAGCAAAAGATGCACGTCAAACAGACGGAGCGCAATGAAATAGAAGCGCAATAAATCTGACTAAGTTACATTTTGAAATTTTATAATATCGATGATATCGTCTGCGATTTGTTTGCGTAGCTTGTCAGTGAACTACGGCTCTGTGAAGTAAATGCTTCATCTGAAAAGCACATGATGGAGATTTACTACTGATCACAGAACCGGCTTTACTGACAAGATGCGCATGACAATCGCATGCGATTTATCATGCAGCCCTAATTTGTCCTTCGGTACCAAATTTCTATAAAGGGGTCTCGTCAACGTCAGTGGGCCAATAAGCATGCAGTGTGATTGATGTGCTTAAATCAAGTGCTGGTGACTGGCTCTGGTGAGGAATCAAGGAAAAACACTAGTTTACAATGGTTAAGCCCAGTGACATGGATCACACGTGAGGCTGTAGTGTGTAAGCGATCCGCATAGATGTAAGGCTACATTTACACTAGATTTAAAATTATATTTTAATACAAAATAACACTTTATTTTGATAGTCCACTTTAGACATTCTTCTAACAGTAAGTAACTTTGCAACTACATGTCAACTAGCAGTCATTAGAGTATTAGTAGACTGTCTGCTTAATATCTTCTAACACTTTATTTTGATGGATCTACAACATACTGAGAAACTTTGCAAGTATATGTCAACTTATTCTACTAACCCTAAACCTAACCTAACAGTCTACTCTGAGAATTAGTTGACATGTAGTTGCAAAGTTACTTATAGTTAGTAGAATGTCTAAAGTGGACTGTCAAAATAAAGTGTAACCGTTAATTATCAAAAATCCATAAAAGGGGCACTTTAACTAAGAATTTAACTTTTGCGCAAAACTGGAACAACGCATAAAACATTTGCGTATAAAGCACCATTTCCATCCAATGAGCCAAAGAGAACAAAAGCGTCACTTCCTGATAAACTGGCACTAAATATCACTAAGAAAATGAGAAGTCACTGAATATAACAATTTTCTTATGATAAATTACTTTTATCAAAACACAATAAATGCAGTCATTGCTTTCAGAGGTGGATGCCTGCCGTTTGGGAACGCAGTCGTGTAAGACAATTATACAGAAATACTTTAGACAGGCTTTGCTCAGGCATTTCAGAATGACCAAACAACATATTCAAAACAGCGTTATTCCAAAATGCGCATAAAAATAGGTGAATGGAAACTATGGATGCAAATAGACATGTGCCAGTATTCTGTAATGCGATATATCACGGTAATGAACATGCACGATATTGCACTTCAAAATACCGTGAATAATTATTACAAATTATTCAGATTTTTTGAATGCATTTTAAGAATACTTCTCCCATCAACGGGTTCAAATGCACAACACCGCTGTATGCTGCATCAAATACACATGCACACTCTGATGTAAACAAGCCCAACACGAATGAGAAGCGCATGGCGGAATGAGTGAAGGAGACGCACTGAATGAAAATGCACATTCACTCTCTGACAGCAGATGGCGCTGATGGAACTGCAGAAATGCGGGATGCACTTTTTTTCCAGGGGTTTCAGTACAGTGTAATCGAAACTGAGTCATCAGGAAGGCGTGTCCTATTTGAGAATTTGCATAGGTCACCGATCATGCGCAGTTGGGGAAAAGCCATTTACTTCAAATACCTGTACTGATCGCAGGTGTTTCGTGTCAAATACCTTTTATATTATACCTTTTATATTATATACAGTAACTTCAGATACCTGTCCTGATCACAGGGGTTTCCTGTCAGATTACATTCATACTGTTATAACTTCAGATACCTGTCCTGATCGCAGGGGTTTCATGTCAGATTGCATTCACAACTGACGTTACTGCATGTTTTTACATTTTTTACTGGTTGTTTATTTGTTTTCGAAAATCGTTTAAATGTAAGATTATAAAACATAAAAATAACCTGTATTGTCCTTCATTATCTATCGCGGACGCTTTTCTCATTCATTATCCATCGGAGCAGATCAGAAATACCCGCGCAAAAAAACAACATTCTTTGCATGATCGCTTGATTTTTTTTATTTAAATTTTTTTTTGGAAAGGGGTCGTTTTCCCATAGCCTCCAGAAATGCCCATTTTACGTTGTGGTAATGAAATCCCTGGAATTTAATGAATGCTCAGAAATGCAGCCATTACCCCGGAAACCCCATAAACAAAGCAGCTGCACTACTTTGTTTCTAAACAGGATTTAAATATTTTAAACAGCCATTCAGATTGTTGTATTCACTATGGTGTTCATTGCAGTACTGAATACTTCAATACTTAAGACTTTAACAGGCTGTTTATTTTCAAACTTTTTATTTTTTTACATTTTAATCTGGAGTACAACATGCTCTATATTGATTGAAAATGTTTTGGTTCGGTCACACTTTACATAATAAGGCTCCAATAGTTATAGTTCAAAAGTTATAATTCATTAGTCAACAAACTGCAAATGAAAAAATCTTCTAAAACATTTATTAATCTTAGCTAATTTCAACATTTAATATAACACATTATTAAAATCAAAGGTTGAAAATGCATTATTTAATGGACCTAAGCTAGCATGAACTAACAGTTGTATTTATAAAAAAAAAAAAAAGGAATAACTTCTATAACAAATGTAGCTATTGTTAATGTCAGTGCATTAACAAAGGTTAACTAATGATACCTTATGTACCGTGTTACCAATTGTTCTTTATAATTCTTTTGCACTTTAATATATTTCAAACATTCGTTTGTGTGTATTGCTGCTTTACTGTATTTAAATGTTCAGTTCTTTTTGTTATAAGAAAAAAGTTATTAAACCTGTTATTGTATTATGACAAAATTTTTTGCAACATATTTCAATATCGTGATAATACTGTATATCATGACTTTATCACACTTTAACAGCTTTAGCAATTATAGCAACATGAAATTTCAGCCTGGTCTCATGTTTATATGTAGGTATTAATATGTAACATTTACAAGCCCAAAACGTACATTTTTGTAAGTTTTTATTGATGCTAAAACGTACAGTTTTGATGTATTTCAACGTTTAAAACGTACAAATTGCAACGTATTTTTAGCTAAAAAACGTAAAAATATTTACGTATCTTTTATATCAAGACATTCGTATCAATGCATTTGTATCATTTTATCAATAAGCGATTTAGATTTTTAGACCCCTTAACCTACCCCCAAACCTAAACCTACCCATTTTACACCGAATATGCATTTTTATCATTTTATTAATAAGCAATTTAGATTTTTAGACCCCTTAACCTACCCATTTTATGGCGAATATAAAAGGATATTAAACACAATTGACCAAAATATGCAGGAAAATAACAATTTTATTAACATTATAGCATTAAAATATTTTTATAGTTGCTAATCCCACTCCTTACCTATAAACCTAAACATTTCTGTACAGTAGAAGAAAAACATGACAGACAGATAAATGCAATTACAATCATTTATTTTTTGCAAAAATGTGAAAAGCAGTACTAAAAGTAATCCAAATGACGATGCGTTGCAGCCTCGGTTTTCTCTGGCGGAATACAGTAGGTTTGTGTGAGCCAGAGCAGAATTTATGTTGTTAATCGCTGAAAATATTATCCAGATTATTTTCCCGATCCACTCCGTGAACTCGTGAAGGCGCGCGCGCATCATTCAAACAACTCACCAGAAACAAGGCATGTAGCAATCTGTGACGAATGCAGGCGAGAACCAATGAGCGTTCAGTTATTCTGCTGTAAAACCTGTCGTTTGAAGCGGCAACATTTGAATTTGTAAAGAGAGCGCGGCAGTCAGCGCGGGCTTCGCTACTTCCGGATACTGGACTCGCTACTCGGGATGGAGATGAAGATCGCCGAATAAAAGCTTGGATTTGGGTCTGTTTCTCGCAGTTGTATGGATTCGGAAGATTTGGATTACAGCGCACAAATAAAATTGTTTCACTTCGTAATTATGCGTTTTTGGTGTATTTTATAGTTCTATTGTCAGTCACAGCATGTCGGAGAAAACACCTTTTGTGGCCCATGGCAAACAAAGTAAACATTACATGAGAAGTAATACATACGAATCATCATGAAATCACGTTGGAAATTTTGAAACCGTCGCATGCCTAGATAGAAATAGCTAGTAGAAAGTATCTCTTTGTTTCACCCACTGCTGTTGCATCTGAGGGTCCTAAGAATTTTCATGGCAGTCACAGGCAAAAACATTAAGAATCAGTCCCTAGGTGGGTGAAGGGCAAAAACTGCATTTTAAACAATGAGAAGTCCTATCCTTGCCCGGCTTGGTACCAGAGGTGGCCTTTTTGCCCTCTAAGAGGTGTCTGGCTGTTGTCCTAGCATCTCTATGATGGCGTTGAACAGTTTGCTAATCTTAGTCCACCAAGATCCAATCAAACGGCAACAAACCTTTGTCCACTATTATGGTCAAAGAAGGGGTCAGCCCTGCCATAAACTGGGCCCTGGAATGTGCTGTTCACTACAAATGAATGACTCAGTAACTCACCTATTAAAGGGGTCATAGGATGCTACATGCACTTTTACAAGTTGTTTGAACTGAAATGTGTGTTGGCAGTGTGTGTACACAATAGGGGTGCTCCGATTGATCGGCTACCGATCACTATCGGCCGATAATCACGTTGGGATGTTTGATCGGCGGTCTCTAAAAAGGCCGATCTCCAAAAAACGATGTCAAGCTGATGAAGCTGCCGTGAGAGTTTTGGCATGACATGCAGAGGCACCGTTTCAGTCTCTGTCCGGCGCGGGTGAAATAATTATAATGCTGAAGGTGAGGTACTCGCCTTCATATTTCTTCATTAACTTATAAAGTAATTTGAAAACCTCGTTTTAAACGTAATTTCACAAACAGCGTGAGTGAGTCACCGTGCACGCTTTCTCTTTCTCTCTCAAAATACGCAAATGGCTTCAAATCACCACACATCACGTCTGTCTATAAGCGAGCTGCACGCTGCACAGTTGACACAGGAATTGTCACTTGCACAATCGAGGCAGTGTCACATCGTTACTACAGTTTATAAATTGCATTAATTTTTAATTCTTGCCAGTGTTTAACCATTCAGCGCTCGCGCGCTCACCGTGCGCTCATGCACACTTGCAGCGCACACACATAATGCCAGGTTCACATTACTCTGTTTGCAGTGCGTATGTGGGTGCGTATTTTTCCCGTGCTCATGTTAACGGATTAATAAAGCGTGCACACTGCACACA
>NW_015630670.1:54646-68296 GCF_001515625.1 Sinocyclocheilus rhinocerous
CATTCAGCGCTCGCGCGCTCTCCTGGAGACCGTATGCTCATGCACACTCGCAGCGCACACACATAATGCCAAGTTCACATTATTCCGTTTGCAGTGCATACGTGGTGCGTATTTTTTCCGCGCTCATGTTAACGGATTAAAGCGTTCACTGCACACAGCTGCGGCCCGGCAGTGCGTTCAGGAGCGGTGAGTCTACACTGCAGCAGTGCAGAGATTGTTTCTTCACCGAGACTATTGCTGCGCTGCAAGCGCTGAATTAAAGCATTGTTTGCAGTAAATATGAACATGGATTGACACGAAAATGTAGTAATTACACCATAAATGCATATAATTAAAGTCTACTGTGTTTCACAGTCAACACATGGCTTTTTGTCTAGGTTTAAAGGGAAAGAGCACTTTTAGATAAACAAGGCAATAATAGATGGCACTCATGGAGGAAGGAAAACAAAGTTCTTTATGCACTGCAGGATTGCTTGTAATAAAGATTTCAATGCAACAGGAAAGGCAGTAGAGCTGACTATTTCTGTCAATGGTAAGTTTGTGATAACGTAAGAAAAGTAGTTTAAATGTTTTGCCACTTGCTTGAGCAACTTAATATATAAATCTAGAAGTAAATGCAAAAGTAAAAAGCATTGAATAATGTGTTGCTTATATTTATTGTGTTTAAACATGTCTGTGAAAGATTGTATTACTGTACTGTATAAAACAGAATTGCAATGCTGAAAAAGCATTTTCAGTGACAATGTTTGGATTTGAAATCAAAATAATGGATAAATGTTGTGTTTGTGGTAAACAGCCACGGATCAGTAGCGGACTCCTGTGTGAAAGCTGCTTCACCTCTCACAAGAGTCACCTAAGAGGGGAATTTCCCCCATTTTCAAAAATAAAATTCAGGCCCTGAATAAATGTCTAAAAATCCTGATTGGAGTATCACTATAAATAGTTATAAATGATAAATAGAAGGCTTTAAAAAGATCGGTATCGGTGATTGGTATCGGCAGATACTGCTGTCTGTGATCGGCGATCGGTGATCGGCCTCAAAAATCCTGATCGGAGCACCCCTAGTACACAACCACCCTATAATGGATCTGATAGGTCTACTCTGATAGGTCATTAACAACTGGTTGTTCAGTTCAGTTCTGTGCACACTGCATAGAATTTTTATATATGCTGGTGTGACTACCTGAATTTTTTGGAAGTTAATCCGGTTGTAGAATGCAGTTGTCACTCCTGTAAATTACCAAAAAAACAATATTGACTGCAGTACAGGATTTGCCTAATGTTATCTCCTATTTTTTACTTCGTTGAAAACAGAGACTGAACTTTCGGTGGCAGATCATCAACCAACGGACCAGTCTGTGGTAAGACATTTTAGTGTTGGATAATACTATCAATATTTGTATGCATATTGTGTTGTGTACAGTTCTGAAAATGTATACACTGTTTTCAAGTTGACAAACTTTTTTTCACATTTATTGTGTAACACCCCTGGCTCGCTGTAACTCTTCATTTTAATGATAGACTGCAAGCCTGGACATATCTGTAGAAAATGTATATATTGATGATAAAACTAAGATGTTCTAATTTGACTAGGAATTAGCTTTCTTGTCGGTGAAGATGTAACATTTTGCTTTTGGAAGATGTTATAAACTACAGCAGTGCTAGTGCATTAAATCATTAACAACTTAACTCATTAACATTGACAAATTATCTATCAAAATACCATTTAAAGGGGTGGTTGATTGTGATTTCACTTTTTTAACTTAAGTTAGTGTGTAATGTTGCTGTTTGAGCATAAACAATTTCTGCAAAGTTATGACACTGAAACTTCAATGCAAATGGAGATATTGTCTTTTAAAATTATGGCAGTTTAATGCCTACAAAAACGGCTCGTAGGGACTACAATGAGCTACTTCCCGGGTTGGTGACATCACAAACTGAATTGGGATTCTGTCTTCTAACGATACTAATGGATTCACAAGTTTCAAAATCAATGTTGTAAAGCAGCGGTTCTTAATCCTGATTATAGAAGCTGAAATTAGAAGCTAACATAAGCAGTGGCATTTACAAATAACAGCGTATCTAAAAGTATGAGACAACAACAAACAAAGAAACATAACATTCTGAAATGTCGTGTAAGAGCCATGCTTGCACAGGTTTTGCGTGATCCTCTTCACTAATATTCTCTGGGGCTCAATCGGGCTCAAATTGATAAGCAATATTGATGACACCATTGTTTAAAATAAAACACCGTAGCACATGCCGCTGAGGTGAGGAGCGTGACATTTCTGCATACGCACTAGGGGTGGGAGAAAAAATCGATCCATCGATGCATCGCGATTCTCTCTCCAACGATTCTGGATCGATTCTGAGCTTAGTTTTAAACCAGATGCACGATGATGCTGAGTTTGCTTTAGAAACACCCATATTCTGCTTGCTTCCAATTCCTCACACACATACATACCTCGAACCTTCCGTAAAATAATCTTTCATAAAGCGAATTACAAGGACATTCGTGGGCTTCATTGCACCAGATGCGCGAGAGACGCGCGCTTTGTTTGATGTTACACGAAGTGTGCAGTCTTGCCCGTCAGTATTTTCCTTACAAATGCTCTACGAACTCATCATTTATGTGGTTTGGAATGCAGTGGACTTATATATTTAAAATATGAACCTCACTAACAGAAGGCTACTTTCAATTTCAAATGCTGACACGCGCTTTGTTTGTGAAGACTGCTCGCGCATGCGGCTGTGCGCGACTCCGTGTAAGTGGTTTAATGCACTTGCGTCTCAAAATGGTTTTATGACGCAAAATTAATGTAAACACAATGTCTTAAGGGATTAAACGGACAGGAAAAACCACATTACTACTTATATTTCAAAAGAGATCCGTGACATCTCCCGCTGTCTATGATGTCATAGTAAAAAACAACAGTAAAGATGAAGAAAAATCACTCACAGTTCTTGAATGGAAAATGGTCAGATAATCTTAAATACTGAAAGCACTCTGTTTGTTGTTTGTGATATGTTTCTATGCTCCTCTTTATTATTTGCTACTCGCTTGTGTAACGAATCAGCTCATGGGAAATATGAATAATTAATCATAACTAGTTATAATTAATAATATAGCTAATGAAATATATATTGTGTGTTTGATTGGTCCAGACGCTACACTTGTATGTTTTTAAGTTATATTAGTTTAAAATTCTTAACATACAACTGTTTTAATTATTTTTTTCAATTTGTAATTATTTTAAATATTACTTAATTACTTATGTAAGGATATGTAAATGTAAGGATTTTAAGATTCTCAAGTCAGTAAACTAATTAATTAATAGGGGGGGGAGTAGATCAAGAATCGTTCTGGAATCGGATCGTGACTCCCAGAATCGGAATTTAGATCGGATCGTGAGGTGACTAAAGATTCCCACCCCTAATGCGCACTAGACAGTTTAGCGAATCACAACCAAGCGGCAACCTTCCGGTGTCTCTCGTGAAACCAACACGGAAGTGACTAAAACTGCAATTCATAGACTGGCCACTAGAGGCTGGTTCCAAAAGGGAGTCAGTCCCATAGACTCCCCATGTTAAAATGCCCAACTTTACAGCAGAAAAAAATGTTTACAGCCTGGTACAAAAAGTAGTTTTGGTCTATATAGCTAATTTTGCCCTTCATGACAACTGTGAGGGGGGTGAATTTTTTTAAAACTCATCCGTTTAAATTATATTAAGCCTTAAAGTTCTGCATAATTAAAGGAGTGGCCGCTTGAGTGACAGGTGGATTGCCACTGCTGTCACCACCGTCGAGCTAGGTGGGCGTGGTTTCAGCAACCAGCTCCCGCCTCTTTGCCCATTTTCGATTATCCGGGAGTGACATGCGGCCAAGATGGCGACGGCCGGCTCCGCCTACTTTAGGCTTCAAAAACGTTCTTCGGAAACCTACGGGTGACGTCACGGACACTAAATCCATGTTTTTATACAGTCTATGATCACAACACACTGGGCCAGCTAACCAATCTGAGCCCATTGCGTATTTCTGAGGGAGGGGCTTCATAAAACCAGGAAATCATCAGAGCGTTTATCGGAGAAGGGACAGAGCGGTGTAGAATAAAGAATAAATCCATGAATGTGTTTACAGATTAATCTTATAAAGAGCACTTGACATCACAGTAGGCGATTACACCTACTGATTGGCAGTGTTAGTTTTAACCTTGAATGCTATGAAAACACATCTAAAACATGAAAGAGCTGTTGTGTGATTTACTGTACAAATATGTGAAACACGAAATCTGAGCTATCTTTTTACAGATTGAAGCTATATAGAAAGAATATAGAAGCAAGTCAAGTCACCTTTATTTATATTAGGGATGCACCGATACCACTTTTTCCAGTACTCGCCCGATACGATACTTTTATTTTTGGTACTTGCCGATACAGAGTACCGATACCGATATTTTTATTGCATTTGTACATTTTTTAAATATTGGGTACAGAAACCAAAAGGGTATGTATAATGTTAGTTGGTTAACTTCATTTATCAAATAGATACAGTCAAACCAAAATTTATTCAGACACCTTCAACATTTCTCACATTATCACAGTTTATTCGCTATAGTTTAGTGGTATCGGTATCGGTGCATCCCTGATTTATATATAAATATAAATAACTTTATACACTTTATACACTGCTCAAAAAAATTAAAGGAACACTTTGAAAACACATCAGGGCCCGTATTCACACTCGTTGCTATGGATGATATGAGCATGCTTACTAATGATGCACACAGTGATTGGCTGAGAGATTTATTCATAGAAATATTGTAGAGCGCGATATTATGTTGCCATATTCAAATAAAGGTTTAAAAAAAAATGTTGCCACGTTCAAATAAAGGTTTTAAAATGCAGGCTAAGTGTCACTAATTAAATAAGTATATGTTCAGCTAATTGTCAGCCTCTTACATGTATACTTCTCGTAAACAATTAATGAATATGCATATAAACAGCCTTTTAATTAACAGAGTAGAATAATCATGGCTGATAGTAAGACATGCAAACATAAAAGAAAACCAAACTGGACGCAAGAACAGCTGTTACATCTTCCCAACTGATTAATGAAAACAAGGATATAATCAAAGGAAAATTTGGAGTTGGGATAACCTCCAAAACCAAAGGCGATATACCTTTTTAAAAGCTCATTATCGTCAAATGTTTCTAAAAATGTTTACGTTCCGAGGCAGATTGCCGGCAACAGCCATTGTAGGATAGTTTGTGATTAGTTTTAGTGACTTAGGAGTCCTCTTCACTACTCCTAACGTTTCACAGATTTAGAAGCCAGTTTTAGTGCTAAAACACTTTGTCAAATACTCTTTGAGCAAAAATTTAGGAGTTCTAAATTTAGGACTGACGCCCATTATTTTTAAAGGGGGTAAAGGGGTCATATGACGTTGCTAAAAAGAACATTATGTTGTGTATTTGGTGTAATGCAATGTGTTTATGTGGTTTAAGGTTAAAAAAACACATTATTTTCCACATAATGTACATTATTGTTGCTCCTCTATGCCCCGCCTTTCTGAAACGCCTTTCGATTTTTACAAAGCTCATCGGTCTGAAAAGCGAGGTGTACGCTGATTGGCCAGCTATCCAGTGCATTGTGATTGGCCGAATACCTCAAGCGTGAATGTTTTGTGAATACGGGCCCAGATCTCAATGGGGAAAAATATCATGCTGGATATCTATACTGATATGGACTGGGTAATGTGTTAGGAACAAAAGGCCACATCGTTTGATGGAAATGAAAATTATCAACCTACAGAGGGCTGAGTTCAAAGACACCCCGAAAATCTAAGTGAAAAAATGATGAAGCAGGCTAATCCATTTTGCTGAAATTTCATTGCAGCAACTCAAAATGGTACTCAGTAGTTTGTATGGCCCCCATGTGCTTGTATGTATGCATGCCTGACAACGTTAGGGCATGCTCCTAAAGAGACGACGGGTATTTCCTCCCAGACCTGGACCAGGGCATCACTGAGCTCCTGGACAGTCTGAGGTGTGAAACATAATGTCCCAGAGGTGTTTTATTGGATTTAGGTCAGGCGAGCATGGGGGCCATTCAATGGTATCAATTCCTTCATCCTCCAGGAACTGCCTGCATACTCTCACCACATGAGGCGTAGGGTCTGACACTTGGTCCAAGGATTTCATCCCGATACCTAATGGCAGTCAGGGTGCCATTGTCTAGCTGGTAGTGCTCATCCTGTTACTCCTTGCACAAAGGAGCAGATACCGGTCCTGCTGATGGGTTAAGGACCTTCTACGGCCCTGTCCAGCTCTCCTAGAGTAACTGCATCTCTCCTCCATGCTCTTGAGACTGTGCTGGGAGACAACAAACCTTCTGGCAATGGCACGTATTGATGTGCCATCCTGGAGGAGTTGGACTGCCTGCGCAACCTCTGTAGGCTCCAGGTATCGCCTCATGCTACCAGTTGTGACATTGACCCTAGCCAAATGCAAAACTAGTGAAAAACAGTCAAAAAAGATGAGTAGGGAAAAAAAATGTCAGTGGCCTCCACCTGTAAAACCATTCCTGTTTTGGGGGTCATCTCATTGTTGCCCATCTAGTGCACCTGGTGTTAATTTCATTAACACCAAAGCAGCTGAAACTGTTTAGCAACCCCCTCTGCTACTTAACTGACCAGATCAATATCCCAGGAGTTTAATTGACTTGATGCTATACTTCTGATTAAAAAGTGATCCTTTAATTTTTTTGAGCTGTGTACAATAAAGATTGTGTCAATGCAGCTTTACAGTGTCAAACAGGAAAATAGTTTGTCAATAATGCAAGAGGACAATAACAAAGAGTAATTTATCCAGTTAAAGTCAATTTATTGATAATTCAGTGAGGTCATCATCCAGTTCAGCTCTCTTCCAATAGTGTCTGTGTGATCAGTCAAGCGTGCCCAACTAAGCAAGCCAAAGGCGACAGTGGCAAGGAACCAAAACTCCATCGTTGACAGAAATGGGAGAAAATCTTGGGAGAAACCAGGCTCAGTTGGGGGGGCAGTTCTCTTCTGGCTAGACAAAACCAGCATGGCATAGTTTAATTCCAGACTGCAACACGGATAAGATTGTAGAGTGTAGAGTAGGGCTGCACGATAAATCGAAATGGAATCGAGATCGCGATTCGACAGAAGCTGTGATTGTCATGCGTATCTTTCAGTGAAGCACGGTTCTGTGATCAGCAGTAAATCTCCATCCAAAGGCCAGAGGGCGCTCTCGCGCTGAAACTCCAAATACGCCTCGCAATCAGTATTTAAAACAGTTGAGTACATTTTTTTTCAGGATTCTTTGATGAATAGAAAGATCCAAAGATCAGCATTTATCTGAAATAAAAAGCTTTTGTAACATTATACACTATTCCATTCAGTATAATTTTTATTATTTTTTTGGGAAAGAAATTATAGAAATTAATACTTTTATTTAGCAAGGATGCTTAAAATTGATCAAAAGTGATGATAAAGGCATTTATAATGTTACAAACGATTTCTATTTCAGATAAATAGTGTTCATATCGATATCGGAATTATATCGTATCGACTGAAATTAAGAAATATATCGTGATACCAATTTTGGCCATATCGTCCAGCCCTAGGGCTGATACCAATATTGGGGAGTAAAAAAAAGTGTGATATCGATATATCGGCCGATATTCTTTGTGTATATTTGTACAGTACCAGTCAAAAGTTTGGACACACTTCCCATTCGTGTGTCCAAAGTTTTGACTGGTACTGTATATAGAATACAGTATATACATAAACAGAATATATACTGTATGCATAAACATATTTTTTGCAATGATCACTCAAATGTGGTGATCAAATACTTATAATGAAGTGACAGATATATGTAATGGAGGCAGGGTTTTTAACAATTTAACATAGGGCTGGGCAAAAAATCGAATGTGATTTTCATGCAAATCTTGTCAGTAAAGCCACTTCTGGTGATTAGTAGTAAATCTCCAGCACGTGCTTTCAGATGGAGCGGCATTTACTACACAGAGCCGTAGATCACTGACAAACTACACAAAATCACGTTCAAAATCGCAGGCGATTCATTGCACAGCCCTAATTTAACAATAAACTTTATTTTTAACATTTCTGTGAAATGTTTTTTTTTTCTCACAGATTCTGTGTTGTGTATTTTCTGGTAATCAAATGAAAATGAGGATTCGTATTTAAATAGTCTTTTTGCAGTTTAATATTCACAGATATTAGTCTATATCGCAATTTGACTAATATCTGTGAATATTAAACTGCGAAAAGTGTACTGACTGTTTAGTTTTTTTTTATTCATCAAAAATATGACAAATTCCGTGAAATTCCGCGTTATACAGTAATTTCTGTTTTTATGACTGGATTCCGCTATAGCGTCTTCTGCATTGTGGAAATCATAGAGCCCTACTAATAGTAACAAGTAGCAAACGAGTATGATAAGCTCATTGTGAGAGTAAAAGTCGGAGACATTGTTCATTTACTTTATAGCATTGCGTCTCACCAACTAGGTAACAACGTATCATTAAATCATCATTCAACAAACTCAAGCCACCACCGAACTGCCATCTACTGGACTGCAGAAAGATACTAACTTTTGACTTCTGCTACGTTACTGACTGTACTGACAAACTACCCTAGTGAAAAAAAAATATGCTAAGTATACTTGCAGCCAGACTAATTGTCAGTATACTTTGTGTGTTAATGATTAGTTAACTTTAAGTGTGCTATTTTGGAACAACTAATTTTGTACTAAGTATATTTTTGTAAAATATATATTTTTAGAAAATATACTAAATTACAATTGTTTTGAAGTGTGTTAAAAGTTGTATTGTGAAAATAGACAAAAGCATGCTGCTAATATACTTTTTATATATTTAAAGAGTAAATTTTTTGTTAGTATATTTGCAATGTACTATTAAAACGGGTAATATATTACAATTACAATAAAGTATACTTTTTTTTCACTAGGGTATGCTGACTTAGGAAATGTTATGTGCAGGGTTCATACAAGGTGCTTGAAGTACTTGAATTTGACTTTTTGAAATTTAAGTCCTGGAAAACCATTGTAAACAGCCATTTTAATGAAAAGGTACTTGAAAAGTACTTGAATGTTTAAAAGGCAGTATATATGAAATTGGTGTTAATTTTTGTTTTGCGTCACAAACAATCTTTTCTCGCTAAATTAACGGATGTAGCTCATCTAAATACAGAGCCACTTCACCCGGCTGCCCGGAGCGCACGCGATCTCGCGATATTACTCCTTGAGGTGAAAAGCGCTCTCGCGATATCAGTATAAAGTTGAGTTTGTGGTAACACCTTTGATAGTGCTTGCATTATATTGTTTGGTCTTTTATTGCATGTGCTGTTTGTTTGGGTTTCATTTGGGAATGCGTATAAAGTCTGACACGCTTTGTGTTGCACTGTTATCATTTACAAGCGTGGAGCACGTCTCCATCTCAGCCACTCGGTCCTCAAACTCTTCCTCTGCATATGCTGTAGCTTTGAGTTGCTTAACGTTCATCTGGGAAAACAGTGTGCAGTATCTCACTAGATTTCTAAAGTAAATCTTTTAGAAACCCATTTAGAAACCCATGTCAGCACAGGAGAATACATCAACATATTTCTATATGCGATTTGTTGTACATCTTGATTTCAAAATAAAAGTTTAAACCCGCGTTCTGAGTTTGCAATGTGACCAAATATTAAAATTACATGGATTTAAGCTAAAATACAAGCGTGTGGTAATGTTAGTCAGTTGCGCATGAAAGTTGCACGTGTTACTACAACAAACACTGCATGTTTTCTTTCAGAATCATCATTGGCGTTTAGAAAGACAAAAATAGGTTACATAAAAATTTTTACCTACAGTAAAAATGAAGATAAGGTGTGAATAATTACATTTTAGACACATTGTCAGTAATTTCGCCAACAAAAATAAGGAGAACTGTTTTGCATCTCAACACAGAATCCACATTTTTAAACGAATAGGCTGAATCAATGATTCAGTGAGCCATTCATAAAGGCAGTCACTTGCTTCGTTTCTGAATGAATCAGCCGTTTGAACAAATCGATTGAATGAATGACTGAATCATTCACTTAATACAGGGATTTGTCACCACCTACTGGCGCTTTTAGTTTTATATTTAGAGTATTGTTTCTTTTTAAAAATAATTGTATATTTCACTAGCCTATTTATTTGTATTTTTGTATGTTGAATTAAAATATTTATAAAGCTACTTATATTTCTTTCTAAAGCGACTTTTTTGTAATGTCTATGAAGTGTTTTTAGTATTGTTTTTTTTTTTTTATAATTTTATTTTACTAGCCTATTTATTTGTATTTTTGTATGTTGAATTAAAATATTTATAAAGCTACTTATATTTCTTTCTAAAGCGACTTTTTTGTAATGTCTATGAAGTGTTTTTTTTTATTAACAAAAATATTTTCTTTAATAACTTTATCTTTAATTAATCGGCACATGATGTGCATGTTAAATAGTTAATCTTATTAATTTGAGATTATTTTGGTTAATTAATTGGCACATTATGTAATAATCAATCTTCTGACCCTCCCAATGGTCACGGTGTAATTCGCTCCCTGCCTGGATGTGACCGATGTGATATGAGTGACATTGCAGTTTTAAGGGATGGTGTTAACGCCCTGGTCAAGTGAGCTGTCATCTGCGAAACAGGCGCCACTTGGATTTGAATGTTCATCTATTTATGGAATTATGGTATGAATGTGTGTCGTGGCCAAAAAGCTGATAAAGAGGCTTTTTGGAAGCTTCATGTATCATAACACCTTAATTCCACAAACAGACATGCAGCAAAATCCAGGTGGCGGCTGGCTTGACTGCGGTGAGTTAACATTATGTTGGACTTATATTAAAAAGGGAAACTCATGGGGTCATTGTTTATTAACTTTAGTTGTGAAGACTCCGTTTTTCTGCCACTGCCTGAATAAGAGACCTCCTTGCTGGTCATTAGTAGCAAACAATGGAGAACGCTCTGCTGGACAAACTAAGAAATTACACCATTTCAAGCATTTTATCTGCATTATAAAGTGAAGTGACCTGTGGCCAAGTATGGTGACCCATACTCTGAATTAGTGCTCTGCATTTAATCCATCAAAGTGCACACACAAAGTAGTGAACACACACACACCAGCGCTCGGGGAGCAGTTGGGGGTTCGGTGCGTTGATTTCGTTGATTTTGGTGCACATCTCAAAATCCAGTTAACAAACCATACATAGAAGTTATGCTGGGTGATTTTAACATTCAATTTTAACATTTTAACATTTCACATACAAGTGAATTTTTATCTTGTTTGAACAACTTTGGTTTGCAGCAATTTGCTAACTTTCCTACTCACTCTAAAGTACATACCCTTGATCTCATTTGTTGTTCTGGTATAATAAATAATTGCACTGTTTCTGACTTGCATATATCAGACCATTTTCTGGTGTCCTTTTGTGCTCAGTTGGCAGTCTTCAAGTTAAACCCGTGTCATTCTATGACATTCCGGAACATTAAGAGCATTGGTGTGCCTAATTTTGCTGATGAACTTGCCAGCTTCTCCAGCAAAGCTGATTTCTCCACTGCAGATGCTCTGGTTTCCTATTATAATAATGGGCTAACTGAGATCTTTGCACCTTTTGCACCTGTCACAACTCGGACTGTTTCTTTTACTCTCTCTGCTCCCTGGTTTACCTCTGATTTGCATCTAAAGGCCGTAGACTAGAGCGTTTATACGCTAAATCCGGTCTTGCTGTATATAAAGAAATGCTCGCTGACCCATATTCATCATTATAAAGAAGCATTGTCTAAAGCAAAACCAGACTACTATTCTAATATAATTGGAGCTAGTGAATGGAACTCTAGATTTATTTTTTTCTGTGGTGAAGAATTTTCTGTGTCCATCCGACACTGCCATTAAGCTTGTGTTCTACAGAATTTTGCAACAGTTTTATGACTTTCTTGGAGTCCAAGATTAAAAAGATCGATCAGCAATTACCTTCAAGCAATTTAGGTTACGATTCCAGTTATCAAGTCTCCCAAGTGATTGTGTGCACTCTACTTTTACTACTTTTATTGTTTTTAACTGCTGCGGCGATATTGTGTCATTCAGAAATCTAAAACTACCACATGTCAGCTCGACCCACTGCCTACTCGCTTAGTTAAAGCCTGTCTACCATCTCTGTCTTCATTAATTACTAAATTATTCACTCTTCACTTGTTTCTGGTTCTGTTCCTTCTCTTAAAACTGCTATTATTACCCCTATTCTAAAGAAATCAGGAGCTGATCCATCAAATTTTGAAAATTATTGACCAATTTCTAATTTTCCATTCATTTCTAAAATCTTGGAAAAATGTGTTGCAGCTCAAGTTCACAATCATCTCTCCAATAATAAATTGTTTGAGCAGTTCCAATCCGGTTTCCGTCCCCAGCATAGTACAGAGACTACTCTTGTCAAAATTACTAATGATTTGTTATTGGCAGCTGATTCTGGTTTATTAACAATACTTGTCCTTCTTGACCTTTGCTACGATCTCGCACAAGATACTCCTGGACAGGTTAGTTTCTATAGGGATCACTGGCACCCCCTGTCCTGGTTTAGGTCTTATCTTACCGTTCGCACTCAGTATGTTCAAATTAAACATTTTAAATCAAGACCATCTACAGTTACTACTGGTGTCCCTCAGGGTTCTGTTTTGGGCCCAATCTTATTCTTCATCTATTTACTTCCTCTTGGCCATATTTTCAGGAAATATGGTATTCATTTTCACTGCTATGCCGATGACACCCATCTCTACCTGTCTTCCAAACCCTCTAGTTCTTTTCCTCTACCTTCCTTGACCAGATGTTTAGCTGAAATTAAAGACTGGCTTTCAGCCAACTTTCTAAAACTCAACAGTGATAAAACTGAGGTCTTACTTATTGCAGAGATGTTCACAAGTCTTTATCGCTGGAGTCCGAGTTAAGTCTTGAGTCTTTGGTCACGAGTCCGAGTCGAGTCTCAATTCATTTAATGGCTTGCTAAAGAAATTCTCGTTCAGAATCCTCATGTATTGAAATCTTCCTATTAAGAAGCTGTTTTATAGGCTATAGACAAAATATATATTCTATGATCTGCTTTGTAAAAAAAAAAAGAGGTGTTAAGATGTAAGGTTATTGTACATCCAGCCTGTTATTTATAGGCTATGTTTTAATCTATTACCATGTTCAAAACAGTTTTTCTGTAATGAAATTCTATAATAAGAGTCAGATCTACCATGACACACAAGGAAATATGTGACACAGATATTACAAAACCATACAAATAAAGTATTTCTATATGATATAAGTCAGGGGTATTCAATTAAAGTTCCAAGGCTCGAAATTTTCTTCCAAGCAGAGGTCCGAGAAAAAAAAAATTTTTTTTTACATGTATTGCATTTTTACATTTAGATACATGCGAGGCCATGTGACAGAAAAAATACTGTTTCTGTTTAGGGTTTTCCTCCTGAAATCTATACTATTTTAATATTTTAGCCTACTTAAAAGCATTATCTAAAAACAATGTAGCTACAATAATCAAAACGTTCTCATCTTGAGCAGAAAA
>NW_015630670.1:68514-72554 GCF_001515625.1 Sinocyclocheilus rhinocerous
ATGTTCTTAGCCTACAGATTAATAATGCTAAATGTAGATCAGAAACGTCTTGTCGCATCTGGTTTGAACAGTCCAAGTCATAGGTTATAGATCGTATGAAAAATAACTATATTTGCAGCATTGTTGTTTTCTGCTGTGTTTTGTTGTTTCGGTTGTTGTTGTTAAAATAACCGCGTCATCCGCAGCTCTAAACTTGGCGCTGGCGTGCGTCCGGAGAGAGAGAGAAAGCGTACAGAACTGAAAGGGCTCGAATAAAGCGCGTTTGGCTTTTGATAAAAATACTAGAGGATATAGCGCTAAAAGATATTTACCATAAAAGACCCTGAGCGCTTGTTATGTGATCCGCTCTGCTGTTTTGACGCGCTGTTCACTTAAAATGGTGCTGTGTTACGGCTCGCGGTCCGGATGGATGCTGGGGTGCAGATGCGGTCCGCCTTTTGAATATCAGTTATATAAGTATTAAAGGATAAAAGACTCGAGTTTCTTTTAAAATATTCAGGAGTCCTTTTCCTCGAGTCGAGTCATTTCAGGTCGAGTCTGAGTCAAGTCTGAATTCTATAAAAATGCGACTCGAGTGTGACTCAAGTCCGAGTCACTAACTCGAGTGCCCATCTCTGACTTATTGGTACAAAATCTTCTTTGACTAAATCTGATTGTTTTACTACTCACAACGAATAATACTGCTATTCTTATTCATGCACTGGTTACCTCACGTATCGACTATTGTAATGCTCTCCTTACTGGTCTTCCTTCTAAACTTCTCTATAAACTCCTATTGGTTCAGAACTCAGCAGCTCATGTTCTTTCTAGGACATCATCAATCGAGCACATTTCTCCAGTTCGCCAACATTTACACTGGCTCCCAGTAAAGTATCGCATTGATTTTAAAATTTTGCTTCTCACATTTAAGGCACTTCACAACCTTGCTTCACCGTATCTTACTGACCTTCTCCACATCTATACTCCTCGCACTCTCAGATCTTCACACTCGATCTCTCTTGTGTCGCCGTGTATACGTTTAAGCACCATGGGAGCAAGAACTTTTAGTTTTGCGGCCCCTCGCCTATGAAACTCTCTTCTCCCCAATATACGGAACAGTGACAGCCTTCATACTTTTAAATCTTGTCTTAAGACTTATCTTTTTACCCAGGCTTTCTTATGAATTTCTCTTATTAAGCCTTTATTGTATTTATGATGTATGTATGCAGTTGTGCTGTTGAATTTTGTAATGCTGGCAGGACTTGTTTATTTATTGTTACTGTTTTTACCAGTTTTCTTGCTGTAAAGTGACCTTGGGTGTTTAGAAAGGCGTCATTAAATAAAATGAATTATTATTATTAAATAACGCTGGCTACATATGGTAAGGACTTAAAGACATGAAGCTTCAGGCCTATTTCCAAGGTGATGCATGGTAAGCTTTTAATTTCAATGCAACATAGAGAAATAGTAACAGAGGCTTGTATTGTATTATTCATTGTACATTTGAATCAATTTCTGATACTAATACCAGATATATGTTTAGTTTCATATTTCCTGCATAATTACGTGCATAAAGAAATATATTTTGTTATATCGGTTACCTGTGTCGGCAAGTGCGCAGCAGACACACCCACCTTTAAATATATCGCTTATCCTGCCCAAAAAGACCATAAGCATTGCAGATAACATCTGAAGTAAAAATTTATTTACATACACATAACATAAAAACTAATCCCTTGTGACTGATATGCTTCAAATCGGGTGATTTTAGGTCAGTGGTTTGGCTGTGAGTCAATGCTGCTCTGCCGGTAGGGAATAGTAAGATGGCGGCTCGAACACTTCTGGTGGCTTTACTGCCTTACAGCAATTTAGAACGCAATGAGCAATCCCGTCATTATATATAGATCAGTGATGCTAATAGGATCACAAATGGCCAGGATTTTTTCCCTACGACGACGACATCATACTGTTTCACTCAATCAACAGGCTGCTTAAAAATCACAGCCTCTCTAATGTTCCTGCTTCAGCTCCTTCAACCTTTATAATGTGTTTTTGGAGTTTTTTAGCACCAAAATTGATTATATACGTAACCACATTATCACTACTCATACTTCGGCTGCTTCTTCCTTAAATATTTCTGCATTTTCTGGTATTTCTCTCTCCAACTTTGCTATTCATGACTCCCAGTCTCTCTGTAATATGGTTTCGAAAATGAAAGCTACCACTTCCAGAGTTGATCCGGTACCATCTTGTCTGTTCAAATCATGTTTTGATTCCCTTTGTCCTGTTGTTTTGAGTATTATCAATGACTCTCTGTGCACTGTGCACAAAAACTAACAACACAGTCTTTGATAACCTGAATAATTTTCGTCCCATCTCTAATCTTCCATTACTTGCCAAAATTTTTTAAAAAACAGTGGCTTCTCAATTGCTTTCTCATCTTTCTTCTAATGATCTTTTTGAGCCACTTCAATCTGGATTCCGTAAACTCCACAGCACTGAAAAACAGTGTTAGTTAAGGTCACTAGTGACTTGTTAAAGGCTTCTGATTCTGGCCGTCTATCTATACTGATTCTTCTTGATCTTAGTGCCACTTTTGACACTATAGATCACTCTATTTTAATCACCCGTTTAGAGACTGTCTTTGGAGTTTCTGATTCTGCATTGAAGTGATTTAAGTCCTACCTTTCTGATCGCAAGCAGTTTGTTGTGATGGGTGGTTGCAGGTCTGAGATTGGTGTGGTGCACTCTGGTGTTCCCCAGGGATCAGTTTTGGGCCCTTTACTTTTTAGATTTACATTTTTCCACTTGGCCAACTTTTAAGAACAATTGGTCTTAACTTCCACTTTTATTCCGATGACATTTAGATATACATACATTCAAAACCTGATGTCAATATGCCCGTGTCTTTTCTTTCTCAATGTTTTACTGAGATTAAAAAATGGATGTCTGAAAATGTCACTGTCTAAACTGTGACAGAAGTGATGCTTATCGGTTCACCTCACCAGTTGCACAAAGCAGAATCCGTAACCTTAAGTGTGGATGGCTCTGCTTTACAGTTTCAAACTAAACAAAAAAAATCTGGGGATGATATTTGATGCCAACTTAACATTTGATCCGCATGTTCGTAATACAGTCAAAGCATCTATTTTTTCATCTCAGAGACATTGCCAAATTACGTCCCATGTTGACTTTTTCTGTGGCTGAAAAGTTAATCAACACTTTTGTTTTTCCGTGTATTGATTATTGTAATGTTTTGCTGGCTAGAGTTTCAAAAGCTACCCTAAGTAAATTACAGTTGGTACAAAATTCAACTGCTAGAATTCTGACTAGGACCAGTGCAAGGGAGCACATCACACCTATCTTGGAAAAATTGCACTAGCTTCCTGTTAGATTACGTATTGATTTTAAAATTCTCATGTTCACTTATAAGGCCTTGAATAATTTGGCTCCTCAATATTTGTCAGAGCTTTTAACCCCCTACACGTGTTCTACGCTCTTCTGAAGCTGGTCTTTTAAAGTGTCATGAAACCGCCCTGTTTCAACACTAGTATTTCACACCTTAGATCTGAAAAAGACTCCAGAAATGGGCGTGTAAAGCAGTGGAAAAGTGGGAGTGTAACATGTTAGAGGGTGAGAAAAGGGGTGAAAACCAGGGGCGTCATGCACTCATGATTTTTGAGGGGGCACGTGGCGGGAGGGGTGGTTGGGTCATGACACACATCAGCCACGATAGCACTGTATAACTGATATAGGCTTATGTTTTATTTTTTTTCCTTTTTATTAGAAGTATTTCCAAACGTGTTAACTATATCAGGGAATATCTCGATTCTCAAATATGTGTAAGTAAATGCATTTTGCACCTTTATAGATTGTTATTTGATCAATAAATGGTGATGGGCAAAGTAGACTAATAGTGTAATCTGTTAACTACACATAAAAACCAGACTTTTTACTTAAGTGCCAGATATGGGTGTCATGCCATAAAATATTTTTAATACGACTGACATTGTATTTAATGTGAATTTAATAACAATATTGTAAGTTACTAATTATAACAC
>NW_015630670.1:72589-98197 GCF_001515625.1 Sinocyclocheilus rhinocerous
AATTTAATAACAATATTGTAAGTTACTAATTAACACTTTCATTTTACAGAGAGCAAAGAACATTTACATTATCAAAGAACATTTTCCGGGTGTGTGTTCACAGTGTGTGTGTTTACTACTACGTGTGTGTGTGTGCACTTGGATGGGTTAAATGCAGAGCACAAATTCCGAGTATGGGTCACCATACTTGGCCACATGTCACTTCACTTTCTTCACTTTCACTTTCATTCAGTCTAGTCAGAGTTCAGGCACTCTCAAAAAGCGCTGTACAAAGGCGTCTGTCTCTGGTTTAGCGCCAATTTAACAGCTGATGCTGTGCCGCACTGAACGATCTAATCACACTGGTGTGATTATATCAAATATAAAAAATATTATTCAGCTATTTTTTGTCTTTTGGAACCTGCATTCAAAATCCACTTGGCTCAGAAATCTGAGGGGGCACGTGCCCCCTCACTTTGAATGGGCATGACGCCTCTGGAGAAAACAACCAATAAAACAGAACTACAACACACTCATTATACAGACAAATGAATATTAAAATATATTTAAAAAAGAAAGAATAAAGGCATTCACTTTTTGTTTACTCTTTGAATTTTCGGTCTATATATCATTGTTTGCTGTGTGTCACAATAATCCATCGTGTGTCATCTCGTTCATAATCAGACGAATAGCTGTATCAGCGCCCTTATTAACGCACATTTAATTTGAAGAAGACGTGATATGTGCGCGTCTACGGTGCGTCTACGCGATACGGTGCTGGTTCATGTTTGGAGCTCCAGAGAATATGAAATATGAATGAAACACGTTTGCTCTGGTCCGGATATGACACGCGCAGCGAGTGTTGTTTAACTCGTAGCGGCGTTCGCACAGAAACCGTTCTCTCATGCGCGCTCCACATGTTGTCATATTAAATATTGTTACAGTCGTGTTTACAGAGGTGAACCGACGGCGCAGACGCTCTTTCATGAGATTTTAATTCTCCGCTGTAATACAACCTCATGCATTATACAGCTCAGTGATTGTATCGTAAGACTTCATTCTCATGAATAATACTGAGCAAAGCTCGGAAAATTGATGACGGAAAATTGATACTCTCCAGCCACGGCAGCCAATCACCACTGCAAATTAATGCATATACGTCACTTTTCGTGACGTTGGTTCAACTTTTCTTTTTGAAGCGGAAGAACGAAATTGCTCCAAAAAATGAAAAAATAACCACTTTTACCTTAATAATAGACATAACGAGTGCTATTATTGTTTTCACTGATATGCAACCTGTTCATATGTTAACGTCTCAAAAAATGTGTTTTAGGGTTTCATGACACTTTAACAGTTCTAACAACTCTGCTAAAAACTATGGGTTCTCTTCATTGGCTCCTACATTGAGGAATTCCCTACCCTCTGAGATTAGGAATGCAGAATCCCTTAGTGTTTTTTAAATAATCCCTTAAAACTTACTTTTTTAGGGTAGCTTTTATGTGATGACTTTGTCTTTTATTATATTGGCTTTGTATTGTTTGGTTAGTTTTTTACTGCCTGTACTTTTGTGTGTATCTTTTAACTTCATATTTTTATATGCATGTAAAGCGCTTTGAGATGCTACTTTTAAAGGCGCTATATAAAATAAAGTTTATTATTATCATTATCGTAGGCAGAAATCAGGAATCGCATGTTCAGAGACTGTTTATGATTTATTGGATTATAAAAAATGAGTGGGTGGATTTTTACTATTATAGGCTGGTTGTTTTCACACACTGCGGCCACACAACTGTGTTCAAACATCTTATAAAAGTGATTTTTGCATAATACCTGAGGATCCAGAGGGACAGAGAGTGAAGTGATGGATAGACAGATAATAGACTAGGGATTGAGAGAGCGACAGAACCAGGAGGCAGAGGTGGGATAGGGAGGATGGATGGGAGCTTGAGAGGTCAGAAGGGTCAGGGCTGGACAGAACCAGCAAAGACACAGAGGATTTGGACTCGGCCTCCGGGGCGATAATCCGCTATGTCCTCTTGCGCTTTGGACGCGGCAGGCTCCTGCTCCGCGTCCGCTGTGGGCTCAAGCGATAGCTCTGTCTTGCTGGTGGAAGACTGACTGGGCTCTGGTTTGTGAGTGGGGCTGGTCAATTCTTCCTCATTGGCATTGAAGACGTGAGTGAGTTCACCAGCACCCATTCCACAAAAGTAGCGAGGCTCCCTCGAGGACCTTCCCCGGATAATTTCACCTTCGTAGTGGTGTTAATTCCCATGAAATAAAATGTCGTCAGGCAGTCATTCAGCAAATGAGTGTAGTAGGCGAGGTCCAAGAAATCCTGTGTATGGTCCTCAAGGGAGCACTCCCCCTGCTCCAGCAGGAGGTGAAGAACAGCTGGATTGTCCATAGTGCACTGAACAGAAAATCAAACAAAAAAACTGAAGCTATATATATTATAAATTATGTGCCAAGCACAGAAGATGCAAAACCATCAAATATATTTGTTAATTTCTTCTACCATGTCTATACCAGGTCTATATGGCAGCCCGTAGAACCACTTGCTGAAAAGTTATGAAATTTGGCACTCAGATAGAGGAAAGTTTCTATATTAAAGGAATAGTTAAGCCAAAAAAGAAAAATTGCTGAAAATTGAATTGATGAATTTGTTTCTTAATTGGAACCGATTTGGAGAAATTTAGCAATATATCGCTTGTATCACTCAACAATGGATTGTATCACTCACCAATGGATCCTATGCAGTTAATAGTTGCCATCAGAATGAGAGTTCAAACTGCTGCTAAAAGCATCACAATAATCTACATGTAATCAACACAACTCCAGGCTATCAATTAACATCTTGTGAAGTGAAATGCTGTATGTTTGTAATAAACAAATTCATAATTAAGTTTGTTTTATCTTTAAATTATTGTATCTGGCCAAAATATTGATAATCCATAATAATGCATCTTCCTTATTCTGAAGACACCCATTCATTGCAGAAGATCCATTGGTGAGCAAGTGATGTAAATAAGTATTTGGTGTTTTTGTGTTATTTGATAAACACCATAGTGATTAAAAAAAGCTAAATGGCTGTTTGAAAATATTGATATTGTTTGAAAAGATAGAAATAATGGACTTAAAACCATTTTTTAACTGGTCAAAATGATAGTGTTCTAATAATTTTGGCCACCACTGTACAAGTTATCATTAAGTTGATGGCATGATGCCCAAATGGATGTTGTGTCACTCTCACCCAACACTGACCACACCAGATCATTTTGGTGGTAGTGCCACCAATTGGTCAAAAGTGATAAGCAATTGCACATTACACGTGATAGTATTTTTTAATTGGTCGGATGCTCCCTGCCTTGCTTGCTTACCTCCTTGTTTTGCCTTTGTTGTGCTTGGCCCCTTAATTGCTGCTTGCAGGTATATTTGATTTTATTTTATTCTTGTTATTCATATTTTAGTGCTCAGGAGGAGGATGAGGCCTACGAAGAGAACCATGTCACTCAGGAAGTGGTGGAAGAGCAGCTGTTGCGGCTGGTCACACGGGAAGTCATGGACCTTCTAAGTAAGTTACCTTTATGCCTGTGAAGCTTTTCAAGTTTGATTACATTTTCTATACAAAAGAAAAAAAAACTTTGTTAACATGTTTCCAGGTGTGACTTGCATTACAAGAAAATTTCCAGAGCTATCTGCAAACAAAGAGGAAGTAGATGGTGAGTCTCTTCCATGCCTCCTTGTTCTTTTTTGCTGAAGACAGTTATTTATAACTTGGCATAAAGAATGGCAAATATTTCAGCTATGCTCAAAAGCACAGGGACTAAGGTGCAGAACAGTGGTAGCAGTGCTGTGGACTGGTATGTTAATTTGAAATATTTAGCTCTAGAGGTACAATAAAATGGAGCGGGAGAGGTGCAATAAAAATGTCAATATCTTAAACTTCTGTTTATTGCAAATGGGGACTGGCTAAAATAGTAGGTTTTACAGAGGTCACAGCTACAGGCATTAAAGGGGTCATATGATGTTGCTAAAAAAGAACATTTTGTGTATTTGGTGTAATGTGTTTATGCGGTTTAAAGTTCAAAAAACACATTATTTTCCACATACTGTACATTATTGTTTCTCCTCTATGCCCCGCCTTTCTGAAACGCGTAGATTTTTACAAAGCTCATCGGTCTGAAAAGCCAGATTTGCTCTGATTGGCCAGCTATCCAGTGCATTGTGATTGGCTGAATACCTCAAGCGCGAGACGGAAATGTTACGCCCCATATATTAACTTAATAATAATTCTACTCATTCCCGCAGGTTGTTGTTCCCGCATCGCTTATACCGCGATGACATGACGGAACGTATCATTTGCACGTGCTTTCGAGTCTTGAAAACTCACTCGTGCACTCTCATTTTCTGTGCACCCACAGATCGTGATAAGGAGAGTGACCGCTTTTAATAATTATTAAGGGAGTTTGCAAATGTGATATTGATTTAATACAACAGTTCAATAAACAAGTATTACATTTGACGAGTGCTTGTGGTGTGATCGGCCAATCACAATGCACTGGGTCAGCTGGCCAATCAGAGCAGACTGCGCTTGTCGTAAGGAGGGACTTTGTAGAAAACGAAGCGTTTGAGAGAGGCGGGGCATAGAGGACCTACAATAATGTACAGTATTTGAAAAATAATGTGTTTTTTGAACATTAAAGCATGTCAACATATTCTGTTACACCAAATACACAAAATAATGATCTTTAAAAAAGCATCATATGACCCCTTTAAATCCATTTTGACTGAATTCTGTGATTCCATCAAAAATCATATCACCCTAAATTTAGGCCTATGGGTCACAGACCCCAATTTGAGAACGCTTGATTTAAGTAAAGACATTCTTTATTACTGCTGTGCTGTTTGGAAATGTCTGAACCTGTTTATGCTTTTTTCTTGTTAATTTAGCCACTATATCAAATAAATACCTCAGGTTGTGTTTGTTTTGTTCTAAAAGAGTCAATGTAAAAAAAATCTAGCTGTTTTAAGGCCTTTCTATAGGTAAAAATACTATCCTTCCACCCAATGTGAAATACCTCTAGTTTTGTTTTCTACCAGGTGCACTCCATTTTTCTGGATGCTCTTATAGGGGGCAAATATGTTCATTATATCATGGTGTCAGACTGTTCTCCTTGATCTTTATGATCAAATGAGCTACTGTGTCTCCAAAGTGCTAGAAAAAAAAGAGAGTCTATAGTTTTTGCTGTCTGGTATGGTGAGGAGTTTAGATAAATCAGTAAGTGTACTTACAAAGTAAACTTTAGTGGTAGAAGTGATATTTCTACCATATTTGTAACAAGGAGTTGATTTTGCAGCCTTGACTAAACAGAGCATACCAGAGACTAGATAATGATCGGAGATGTCATTGCTCTGCTGCAGAATTAAAAATGTTAATTGCCACATTCAAATAAAGATTTTAAAATGCTGACTAAGTGTCACTAATTAAACAAGTATATGCTCAGCTAATTGTCAGCCTCTTACATGTATGCTTCTCATAAACAATTAGTGAATATGCATATATACAGCCTTTTAATTAACAGAGTAGAATAATCATGGCTGATAGTAAGACATGCAAACGTAAAAGAAAAGCAAACTGGACGCAAGAACAGCTGTTACTTCTTGCCCAACTGGTTAATGAGAACAAGGATATAATTAAAGGAAAATTTGGAGCTGGGATAACCTCCAAAACCAAAGGCGATACCTTTTTAAAAGCTCATTATAGTCAAATGTTTCTAAAATGTTTACGTTCTGAGGCAGATTGCCGGCAACAGCCATTGTAGGATAGTTTGTGGCTTGGTCTTAGTGACTTAGGAGTCCTCTTCACTACTCCTAACCCTTTTTAAAAGCTCATTATAGTCAAATGTTTCTAAAATGTTTACGTTCTGAGGCAGATTGCCGGCAACAGCCATTGTAGGATAGTTTGTGGCTTGGTCTTAGTGACTTAGGAGTCCTCTTCACTACTCTTAACGTTTCACAGATTTAGGAGCTAGTTTTAGTGCTAAAACGCTTTGTGAAATACTATTGGAGCAAAAAATTATCTTTGTGTCCTAAATTTAGGACTTAAACACGCCCATTATTTTAAAGATTTTCTCCTAAATCGGCGAGTTATGAGCTATTTGTAGAATTAAAGGGGTCATATGATGCTATTTTAAAGATCATTATTTTGTGTATTTGGTGTAACAGAATATGTTGACATGCTTTAATGTTCAAAAAACACATTCTTTTTCAAATATATAACCTTTTTTAAAACAAAGAGCAATAGAAAAAATTTTTACGTTTAACCACTGTATTTTTAAAATAACTCAATTTATTGAGACAAACAACAAATTTTTTTTTTGTTTTAACAGTCAAATGCAAAATAAAAATTAAACAAATATCTAATTTCTAATGTTTTATATGCAGATTAAATACAGTGAAACGGAATAAACCTCCACAAATTCGTGACGTGTTTTCTAAAAGTTTAAACTGTTTTAACTTTGCGTGGCTTTACATCACTTGTGTGACGTGAGTGCAGCAATCATATCTGTCCATCTAGAAAATGCGCTGAATATGCGTTCTGTGTGAATGGCTTGGTTTCGGTTTTAACCTAATCAAGATCTTCTACGCATTGAGCTACTATATTTCTCTAATATTTTGAATGAATAAGGCAGCAACGGCACGTCTCGTGGGCTAGACTAACAAAACATTAAACTACAATGTCACTTACATCATCATCACCGCATCTCGTGCTCCACTGATGACGCTCCCTGACGCACATCTAACATTGGATTGTACTATGATATATATATGACTCTCCTGACTATATGTTTTAACTCCCTTTCCTGGAAAGACACTATAAACTGTCAACGGTGTGCTAGTGTGCTTTGCTGGACTTTGCTAAAACAGGTACTGATTTTTCTATCTCTCCCTCTTAGTGAAATTTTTTATCTAGAACAGACAATTCACCAAAATATTTCTGTTAGTTTGCAGTTATCAATTAGAATTGCATTCTAAAAATGACAGTTTTTTAAACTTTTGAATCCTTTGCCTTATGAAAATACTGCGTGTCTATATGTGAATGAATTAATTTGCAGGTGCTTGGCTGTAACCTTCTCCCGGATGCTGTGACATGGCTCTACACCAGTGTACTGAAGGGTCTGCAGATGCATGGACAACATGAAGGCTGCAATGCTGCGCTAACTCAGCTGGCCTTGCTCATCTACGAGTCTCTAGTGCGTCATGCCAGCTCAGCTGTGATATCTTGAATGTGTCTGGGAAGCACATATGTCATTTGGCAGTCGCAAAAAGATAAACTTCATTTTTGTCCTCTTACTGGCTATGATAAACAAAATATAAATGAAAATATACAGCTCTGGAAACATTTAAGAGACCACTCCAAATTTTTATTAAATCAGCATCTCTATGTGTATGGCAGCCATTCCAGTGTCTGTTGAATTCCAACACAGGCACACCTCATTCTGCTTAATGAAGTACTGATTAGGCGATCACCTCAACCAAATCTTATTTAACGAGGAAATGTATAAAAATCACTGCTGTGGTCATCGCTATCCTCTAGCAAGAGGACCATCTGGATGGCAAAAACAGTGCTAGTAGTACCTCAAAAGTAAATGGAAACAAATAATAACTACTGGCCATGCCAAAAAACTTTTAAAAGAAAAGTTTTGAGTGGGGAAAAGAAGTGTTAAATTCTGGCTTTACTGGCAGAAGGATACAGTGAGTGTCAGGTTGCTTCCATCTTTAAAATTTCAAAGATGGGGTTTAATAAGAACAAGGACAAGCTGCAGACATTGTGGAAAACAATGCTACAGACCAGAAGAGGGCGAAAATGACTCCACTGACTGGGATGACTACCAACTCATTCGAATGTCACTCAGCAACTGTAGGATGACATCAAGTGACCTGCAAAAAGAATTGCAAACAGCAGCTGGGGTGAAGTGCATGGTAAGGACGGCTCAAAACAGGCTCCTAGGGGCCTAGAAAGGAGAGCCAGGCTGAGGTTTGCAAATGACCAGAAGGACCATCTCTGATGAGTCCAGTTTTCAGTTTTGCCCAACACCTGGTCGTCTGATGGTTACCTGGAGAGGCCTACAATCCACAGTGTCTCGCACCCAATGTTAAATTTGGTAGAGGATCGGTGATGATCTGGGGGTGCTTCAGCAAGGCTGGAATCAGGCACATTTGTCTTTGTAAAGGGCGCATGAATCAAGCCACGTACAAGGTTGTCCTGGAAGAAAAATAGCTTCCTTCTGCTCTAACAATGTTCCCCCAACTCTGAGGATTGGTTTTTCCAGCAGGACGATGCTCTGTGCCACACAGCTAGGCCAATCAAGTGGATGGAGGATCACCAGAATAAGACCCTGTCATGGCCAGCCCAATCTTCAGACCTGAAAATCTCTGGAATGTGATCAAAAGGAAGATGGATGATCACAAACCATCAAATAAAGAAAATCAGGGTTGTTCCACCAAATATTGATTTTTGAACTCTTCCTAAGTTAAAACATTATTATTGTGTTGTTTCAAACTTGAAAACACTACATATTTTTTGTCATTTCGACCAGTTGTCATTTTCTGCAAATAAATGCTCTAAATGACACGTGTTTGTCAGTAGTTGTCAGTACAGATAAAAATGTTTTCAGTAGATTATATATTAAAACAAACATTTTAATCAAAGTTCATTTTACTCAAACACATACCTATAAATGGTAAAAACAGAGAAACAGAGAAGCTAATTTTGCAGTGATCTCTTAATTTTTTCCAGAGCTGTGGAATGTGTGAGCCTTTGTGTATTTGTTGTTTGATAAACACCATAGCAAATACAAAAATTCAAAATACAAAAATTCAAGTGGCTGTTTGAAAACATGTAAACACTGTTTGACAACTCTGTGACAAGTGGGTGTCAGAAACACAGAGATGTCCAAAGCAGCTTTGTTTACAGAGCCAACAGGGGTAAGCGCTGCATTTTTGCTCTTCCATAAGCACCACCTACTGGTCAGAGAGTGAATTTAGATTCTCATTCAACCTGTTTGCCTTTTTTGGTCACACCAACCTGTAAATTGGACCCAATTTTTACACCGCATACGGTTTTATAATTTCACCCTTTGATGAAAAAGAAGCTCTGTGCATTTCAAAACTCTAGACAATACGGTTTCAAGAATTATTTGCAGTCTTTTGAAGTGCTCACGATAACGATACTGTACATGTTTATTACTGCAATATATCATGTTACTAAGTACCAGCAGATGTCTATTCCTATGTAGTTGCATAGTCCTATGTATCTTTTGTTACTGCAGATGCTTTAAGGATGATTTAATTGAACTGTATTTGGGGTTTATAATTCCTGTTTAGAAGGAATGTGTTTAGACTGATCAATACTGAACTTGTTTAATGTCAAATCATTTTTAAGGCTACACCAGTGATTTAATCACAATTTTTAAATATAGTTTACTGTCACTGGCCTCCCATGGTTCCTTATCTTGGCTGCAATTTGTAGCCAGTAACCACGTCCATCAGCAAAGGTGTTTTCAGTAGCTTGGTGTTAATTTAAAAAGTTTTTCACAATAAGAAATAAATTGTTTTTGTGAAGTCATCTTAAAAGTGTATATTCACGCAAAATATGAAGACTGTATCATAGTTTTTTTTTTTTTTATAAAAAAATTTTTAATTGCATGTGGTGCAGGTCACCCCTTTTAATGTATTTTGTCGTGTTGAAAGGATGTTTCGACACTTGAAATGTTGCTCTCTATAGCTCACTAGTGTCTGTGTAATTTACGTAAGTCAGAGATGATCATTCTGATTCTCATAGATGGCGGTGAGGCATGTAACACCACTGTGGTATGTTTTACTTTTAGTACACAAAGAACAGTGATGTTAACACTAGCTAAAGTACTACTGAATGCACCTTTAAATGATTATGGTAGTGACTTAACGCGTTGGTGAGAAAATGTAATTAACAATGATTTAGTAGTTTTTCATTCTGATGTTTCTGTACAGAGGCCTCGATACAATGAGCTGCGTTTCATCATGAATCAGATCCCTGATATCCATGTTGAGGCCCTGGAGCAGTTTGATCAGAAGACCATACAATCCACTGTATCAAAGGCAGGAGAGAAGAAAAAGAGGGAGCAGTTTAAAAGGCTCATTGCAGGCACTGTTGGGGTATGGCCACTTTTCTTTACTTTCTTTACATTGTCACCTGTGCTCATCACATTGCACGTGATCCAGTTATTTTCCATTTTTGATAATATTGGTTGACATTGTTAGTGTCTTTTTTCCTTAGTTCTGACTACACGATTTTAGCCCGATTTTGCCACGATTTGCTTGACGTAGGGTGTCGTGGGGATTCGTAAACGACAATGGGCGTCGGGACGCAAGATTCCATCGTTTCAGCTCGTGTAGTGTGTCATAGTGGACGACAATCGATTCCGCGTCTGCAATGCATCACGACAGAAAGACTAGCATGTTTAATTTTTTTTCCGTCGTCCACGACGAGTTCTGTCACATTGGTGACGTTGACCAATAGCAGCACAGAAGCTCTTTCATACACAGGTTTCAAACATGGCAAAACGAATGGCAACAGTATTCCTGCCTGTATGATGTGTCATCAAGGGACTACCACGACAGAACCAAGAAAGAAAAATGCTGGCGAACTATAGCAAAAGCGCTTCAGCAATGTTTACACTCTTGTTTTCGGAAGTCAGTCGCTAGTTCCGCCTTCTCTATGACATCACACGCGTCGTTAAAGACGGCACGCGATGAATGGTCGGGAAGCAACGTGTAGTCTGACATGTTTCTTGTCCACGACACAACAAGATTTTAGGAGTCAAAATCGTGTAATCTGGCACAGTGACTATCGTGACCGACAAAAATATCGTGTAGTCTGAACCTTGCATAAGGTCAAGTCTAGTACTTGTATTCTGTCCATGCTGCAAGTAGGTTGCACCTCGACAGATAGTTAAACAGGATGAGGACTGAAGAAAAAGTCGAAACTGATGGAGTTCTTTTCCAGTGTTTTACTTGAAATCTTCAGTTGCACAACATCATTTTTTGTGAAACTATAATGCAAACATAAATTAAGTATAAAGTATGACTAAAAGTAATTTTTAGGAAAGAAAGCCGCAAATCTAGCATTAATACAAGAGAGAAAACAACAACCTTATTCAAATGCACCACAAATGTTTCTTTTTAAATGGCATAAAATACTTATTTTTTAACAGAGATGAAATTCAGTAAACAATTAAACTTATAGACGATAAACAGAAATATAGCTTTTATCAGGGAGACATCTGCTGCTGCATCACTGCTGTTGTGAAATTAAATATAAGATGGCGGCCATGACCTCTCACTTAAATCACATGATGCATCTTAACCAATAAAATAAACCCAAAATTAAATGACTATTTAAACAGTCAGAACAACTTGTATTATGGGATACAGAATTCCATGCAGACCTTATGATTAATTCAAAAACGCAGAATCATTCAGTAATGAATGATTACTGAGAAAGACACAGAGGAGAAAGGCACACTATTTCCCCATTTAATACTGTAAAGCTGCTTTGACACAATTTGCATTGTAAAAAGTGCTATATAAATAATGGTAACTTTACTTGACTAATAAAACACTGTTGTTTGTTGCTCAGAGATGCGCAACTGTTCTGCTGTGATCTTTGGTTTGACAATATTTTTGTTAACTAAATCGAGCAAAAACAGTCAACTGACAGTATTGTACTAAAATGTAGAGCTGGGCAACGATTAATCGCATCCAAAATAAAAGTATTTGTGTACATAATATATGTGTGTGTACTGTGTATATTATGTATATATAAAGACACACACATACAGTATATATTTTGAAAATATTTACATGTATATATTTATATTCATATAATTTATATTATATATAAATATATTTAATATATATACATAACATATTTTTCTTTAATTAATATGTATAATGCATATTAAAATTCATAAGTTCAGCGCTGCTTTTTTTACAGCGGAAACCAAGGAAAAGCTTTAAGCGCCACCTGCTGGCAGCGAGTGAATCTGCATCTCATTCAGCTTTGCTGTTTCATGCAGATATTTTTATTTATAGTTTCACAAAACTGAAGTCAAACCATTCTGTTTTTGTTTCAAATTTCGAAATTATACAATCTAATTTAGATTTAAAACTGCTCATGTTGCATGTATGCAGCATCTTTGTTTGGATCAAGATTAAAATGCAGTGGTTGCCTCTAATTTTAAAAGGAAAGAGCACAGACAAAGCCTTATTTTGTTTATATGAAGAGATTTTTTTTATTTGTGTTTTTTATTCCTTTGATTTGGGGTTTGTTTTAAAATTTCAATTTGGTTTTGTTATTTACATTTACATTATATTTAAATTGTGTCGTTTAGCAGACGCTTTTGTCCAAAGCGACTTACAAATGAGGACAATAGAAGCGAGCAAAACCAACAAAAGAGCAATAATATGCAAGTGCTATATTAGTATATTATTATAGTGTTATATTTCAATTTGACAAAGAAATGTGCAGCATTTTGTCCAAGCAATAATAAAAGGACACATTTAATTTATAATTTGTCTTAAATCTCATTTTGTAAGAAAAAAATTGTGAAATCAAAATTGTGAATCAAAGCGTCAGTTGAGTGAATCGTTACATCCCTACCTTTAATATATAAACATAACATATTTTTCTTAAATATATACATGCATGTGTGTGTATTTATGTATACAAATAAATATACACAGTACACACACACATGTATTATGTACACAAAAACTTTTATTTTGGATGTGATTAATCATTGCCCAGCACTACTTCAGGTTAAACTTCACTCTGTTGGCCGTGTCATGTTGCTTAACTAGGCTATATGTTATAAATATAAAAACTGTTACATTTACTGCAGTATGTTTCCTCTGTGTGCAGTTGCATTCATTTGTTTTGATTTCTCCTCGAGATTATTTCACATACAGACAGGCTGTGTGAGCTTGGCGTGACCTTGTTGTTACTGTTGATTATCCAATATCAATTGCTGTTTACACCGAATGTAATAAAATTAGAATCATTCTTGCCGAACTTTCGGTGCTTCCCTAATTAGATGTTTTAATCAGATTAGTTGTCCGGTCAGGCAAGTAAAATTCTCTTTCACTTGCCCCTTCAAAAATCCCGATAGCAATCATTAAGTTAAGTGGTCTAAATGTATTTATATGTATTTACATATTCTGTGGAAGGCGTAGGACCGAGAAATGTTCGTCCAATCAAAATCTTCAGTCCGAACTAGGGATGTCAACGATTAATTGATGATCGATTAATTGTCGATAAGAGATGCAATCGATTAAAGCTATCGATGGTCGATTAAGCCGTTTAATTTTGGGCTGCCTGCGGCTCATGCGCAAAACACGTGCGAGCGGCTGTGATTGACACATTTCCCTAGATAATTGTTTCATATTTGAAACAATTGGGTGAAGGTTGCAGGGCTGCGGGACACTGCGGAAGGATAGGCTATTCATTCCTACAACTTGTTAATTCGTTCCTACGACTTATTAATTTGTGGCCACTGTCCATGTTTCATTAATTTTGTTCCTTAACCCATGATTTAACTAAAATGAGGGAACAAATTAATACATCGAACGAATTCTTAATTCATGGCCATGAAATCTTTCATTTCCCTTCCGCATGTTTACCACAGTAAGAGATGTGAAAACAGTGATAAAAAGTGAATGACAATAAAATAAACCTGCAAAATTAGAGGGTTAGACGGTGAGGATTTAGGAAAAGTAATAATGCCTAAATATTATTGAATTTGTGGAAATTCGTGACCAAGAACAAAGCCGCATAAATGTAGGCTATATGGGCTCGAACGGCATCCAAAAGCATGGTCGCGATGTAAGATTTTCCAGGTAACCAAATATTCCTCTAATAAACAAAGCTTTTATACCACACTTGTCATAATCAGAGCTTATAATTTGTAAATAAATAATTGCTGGATTCAAAACAGCAATTAAATGGCGCTGTGACCGACACTGACAACACGTTTTCCAGGAGCATGCAACTAAACGGTGATGCCACAACAAAGAGCATCGTTCACAAGTTTCTGCATAGACCTAACTAGCCTAGGCACAGGTTTTCAAGCCCTGGGTCAAAATGGGATGCTTTAAGGAAAATGTATAGCCTATGTAGATGAGTAGTGTTTTAAAATACAATAACGAGCACCACGAAACCATTTAAAGAGGCGCGTTCAGCGGTCTCCGTGTCGGGATAGGAAACAGTCAACAAAGTAAAATGATCTCAAACGTACAGCGCGCTCTCTTCATTTTATCAAATGATCATAATCACATCTACCTGCCTGTCAACATATGTATTTGCATACCTCTGCGCACCCTGTTCGTGTTTAACCGGCTTAACAATAGTGGCCTATGACTATGTGTGCCTGGGTTACCACGCTGCCCATCTTAACTCTAATCAGACGCACACGATGTGTAATGTTCATTAGGAACTGAAATTGGCACACTTTCTTGAGTAGTGGCACATGCTTCTTCTGAACTAAATGCTGCAAAATCATCACAGCAAGAAGTGAACATGCTTTTTAGCCCCATTGCTGTTATGCGTTTTGGGAGACATGAACACTTGTGCATTCAGCTTAGCCTTGAACTCTGCAATGGTGCTCGTGCTTTTTACACTTTTCACTAATTGTTCAGCTATTTATGGAAAGAGCAGTAACAAAATAATTTTGAAGCTTGAAATTCCCTCCATCTGTATGCAAAGTGACCCACATTTGTGTTGACCACTGAAAATAAGTAAAATTCAACAGTTTGGACATGGAGCTGCCTCCCAAATCTGTTCATTTAGGTATGCATTTCACCATGCAATATCTAAGTTTTTGTAATATTTTAAAGTCTTTTCATATTTCAAGTCTACGGCTGCCCGCATTTACCTCACATCATAATGTATATTCCACTTTGCTTTTCAAACCAGAAGAACGAAATAGCTAGAAAAATGTTCATTTTCACCTTAGTAATAAACCTGTTAACATCTTTACGTCGCAATATTGCCTTTTTGTTTTAAACCATTAAGGCGAGCTCTTAATCTCGTTTTATAATCTTTAAATTATAAAACACTGCATTCTGTCAGCAATGTAACGCGGCAGTAACGTATGGAGAACTCTGCTTGTAACTATACTCTAATTACTATTTTGAAAATTATAATGCGTTAAAGTACTCCGTTACTAAAAAAGTAATCAAATTACAGTAGTGCATTACTAAGTAATGCGTTACTGCCCAACACTGATCGGGATGAATCTGGAACAGGGAAATGTATTGTGTGAAACTGTCCATGGGCTGTCAAGACGGCATGTGCACCTGCTCGGCTGGCAACCAAATGGAGGGGAAGGGAAATCAGTGTGGTGAGTGTGCATGTGTGTGCGCTGCACCTAGCGGGGAAACTACTTCATCACATCACCTCCCCCTTCTTTTGGTCGCGTACTGTCCAGGTACCACGACAGGTAGTCGGCAACAATGTTCTGTTGTCCTGGTCTATGCCGCACCTTGAATTTGTAGGGTTGGAGGCTCAGGTACCACCTCATAACTCTGGAGTTGTGGTATTTCATTGTCTGTATCCACGTTAGTGCCCGGTGGTCTGTCTCCAGATCAAATTCCCTCCCCAGGAGATAATATCTTAGACTTTCGAGGGACCACTTGATCGTGAGACACTCCTTCTCCACAGTCGAGTACCTGGTCTCCCTGGGCAACAGCTTCCTGCTGATGTAGACTACTGTTTTTTTCTGCTCCCACCTCCCCCTGGGCCAGGACAGCCCCAACTCCTGTGGCTGAGGCATCTACCTGGACCAGGAATCTCTGGTTGAAGTCATGGCTTTGTAGGACTGGGCTGCTGCAGATCTTCTCTTTGAGAGTTCTGAAAGCTGCCTCACAAGTCCTCAGTCCACTCCATCAGACTAACTGTTAGACAGTTAGACTCCATCAGTCAACGGGCACCTGCCAATACTCCAGGGTGGTAATATATCGGGCCTGTCCAATTCTCTCCAGCAGGCCGTCTATTTGCGGCATGGGGTAAGCATCGAAACGGGTCTGGGCATTCAACTTGCGGAAGTCTATACAGACGCGTAGCGTTCCGTCTTTCTTTGGGACAATAACTACGGGACTGCTCTACTCGCTTCTGGACGGCTCAATCACTCCCATTTCCAACATAATTTCCACTTCTTCTTTCAGGGGTTCTACTGAACTTTCTGGCACTCTGTAAGGTCGTTGTCTTGATGGCGTTGGGTCAGTGAGGGGGATCGTGTGGTGGATTAACTCTGTCCTCCCCGGCCACTGGCAGAACAAAACGGGGAACTGTTCCAGGTGGCTTTGCAGCTGAGCTCTGTTGGGATCCTGCAGGTGCTCCAAGTTCACCTCAGCTGGTTCTCTCTGTGCCCTGGCCTCTGGCTCGGTTTCCTCATCCATCACCTCAGTCACTTCCTTCACCATCATCGTCATCCCTTGACTCACAGGTGGCTCTTTCCATTCTTTGAGCAGGTTGATGTGATACGTCTACTTAGCTTTCCCCTTACCTGGATGGTGCATCTCGTAATACACAATTTCTGTGCTTCTGTGCTTTCTGTGCTGCTTTCAGGTTCTCTCTTGCCTGTTTTTGATAGCGTTCAAGCTGGTCCCTCATCTTCAGAACATACTGGACGATGCCCCTCTCATCTTTTCTGTAGGCAGGATTCTCCAGGGGTCCTTGCACTTGCCAGCCATATAGGAGCTCAAAAGGGGAGAAACTAGTTGAAGCTTGAGGAACTTCGTCCGTGTCGGATACAAACTTCCGCAGCATGTACTTTAGTGTCTGGTTGAACCGCTCCACCAAGCCGTCTGTTTGTGGATGGTATGCACTGGTTCTGATGGCGGTGATGCCCAACTGGCGATGAAGTTGCCGAGGTGAAATTTGTCCCTTGGTCTATTAGAATCTCTTCAGGGATTCCCACCCTGGAGAACAGTAGTACAAGGGCTTGGATGATCTTTGGGGTGTTAATGGAATGGAGTGGGAAGGCCTCAGGGTACCTGGTTGCGTAGTCACATATCACCAGGATGTATTGGTGTCCTGCACTGCTCCTCTCAAGTGGCCCCACAATATCCATTGTGATACGCCTGAAGGGAGTAGAAATAACAGGGAGAGGGTACAAGGGCACTCGGCCCCGCTGGGACACAGCACTGACATGTTGCACATGTGTTGCAGTATGTCTGTACGTCAGTGTAAAATGAAGGCCAATGAAAACGTGAATTGATGTGAGTGTATGTTTTATGCTGTCCCAAGTGACCAGCCCATGGAATGGTGTGTGCGAGGTGCAAGACAATGAGTCTACAACATCTAGAAACAATTAAACAAGTAACATGTGTGACCTTGATGGTGTGTGGGACTCAGATGAAGCCTTTGGAAATGCCTCCGCTCCCCCTTCATCCTCCGTCGACTCTGCGGTGTCCCATACCGCAACCACTTTCGCCCGTGATCATAATCTACCTCGGGTTCTTTTGCTTTTCGGCACTATCTTGCGGGTAGCCATCCCACCACTGCCACCAAATGTGATATTGCGAGAACCACCAACTCGCTTGGGGATGTAGAAAGTGTCCGTAAAAGATGTAAAAATGATGGCTCTACCCACAATAGCACTTTCGTGCAAGGTGTAGTTTATTTACAGCACCGCAGATAAATATAAAAGTCCACGAATGATGGCGTGAAGAAATATATACAGTGTAATCACCAAAGACACAAAAATGCAAAGTAACAAAGAAACAAGAAACTGGAAAATAAATATGAAAAAGTTATATACAAAATATATACACACAAAGGGTATCTTCAATATACTCGCTTTGATGGGGGTTGCTCACGGTACTACTGATGCACGCTCGCATTCGACTTGGTTAACAAGTGATAAATGTGAGTCTGGCCTCCCTTTTTATAGGCCTTTTTTAAAACAATACATTTTCAACTATACTCTTTACATATATACAATAGACATATTTTATAAACACAAAACCTAATTTAATCATAATAAACACAAAATAAAACCAATAATACAAATGACTGTTTTCCTTTTACATTTGTCAGTCTTTAACACATTTAACAATGGTTTTGCCTAATTTTGAGCACCGTGTGCTGGCACGGCACCAACAATGACGTCATAAGCGGTTGACGCTCAATTTTTGGGGGGGTATTTTTTTTAGTGATTGGTAGTTTTGTTGGTGTTTATTTGTTCCTGTTTGAAAGCATTTATTTTAAAAGCTAGAATGGAAACCTGTTAAAATATGTTCATTTAGTTCAGATAATTTTGCATGAACACAGAGAAGACGAAAAAAATCTCTGTAAACTTGCGAATTTTTGTCACGCTACTTGTCACGCTTAAGCTTGTTGTTCAGCTCAGACTTTAGCTCAGATTATCAATGCATCGCTCTAGCCAATAACCGTCAAACATTGTTTTATTTTATTATTTCTGAAGATGAAAAAACATAAAAAACAAACATAAAGCAACTGTAGGCCTGTATGGATTCTTTTATTTCTTATATTTTAAGGATAATTTAAGAATCACTTTACTGTTGTAATAAAATGGTATAAAACAGAGAATAAAACTAAATAAAACCGCATCTGTTTCTGAGCAGAGAAAACTGAATAAAACTATAGAAATAAAAAGAAATATATAAGCCTATGCATGAAATATATTACACTTAAATAATTTATTTAAAAAGCGAAAGAAAGAAATGTGCTGAGTGTCTTTGTGATGTGCTTGAAGTTCACGGAATGGAAACCGAGACAGCAAAAATTAAGCGGCATCCTGCACGTTTTCTTTATTTTGCAAAGGCTTTACAGTTTTTAATTATGTTTTGCTTCTGTCTGTATGACCATAAATTACGGAGTAACAGTTTCCTCTCTAAGGGCGTGTTCACACTTGGCGTCTTTTTTGACAGGAAAAAGTTGAAAGGCTGCTTTTTTGATCAAATAAAAATATATTTTAGAAGGGAACTAAAATAACCTATAGCTGTGTTTATAGCTATAATGTTTATCATTTTTGTAAACATTTTGCTTTATTCACCTGTATTTTAGCCTACATTATTTATGAATGTATTCATAAAATACAAGCCTAGTGACTTAGGCCTATCTGACATTGACATTTATATATTTCAATGATTTTAATAAGAAAACTACAGCTAGCCAATTTTATAATTTCATAATAATAATAATATATTAATAATCATCTTTATTTTCTATCGCCTTTAAATGTTAAAGTGCTTTACATAGCCTAAACAAATAAAACATCAAAATACACCATTAAAGATTATGAAATAAGCAAGAAGAGAAATACATTCAAAACACTTGAAAATAAAATATGGAAATTATAAAATAATTTTCAATCAAAAGAAAGGTAAAAATTATTCAGAGCAACATATCGACCTTGAATCTCTCAAAAATCCTAAAAAAATATTACAGACACAGTTTTAGAAAGGAATTGTTTATTTATTTGGTATGAAATATTGCGGTTTATAAATAAGAGTTGGCACACCTGACTGAGTGGCATTGCTATAGTGTTTTAATTCTGACATGATAAATTAGCCTTGGATGAGCGCACATGCGCGTTCACTTGGATTATTTTCTTATAATAGCATTTGAACTTAAATAGTTGTTTTTGGTCATAAATAGAACATCATTCATAGGCTATAGCTACTTTTGTATATTAGGTAGCTTGAAATGTGGAATTGAAGTAAACAAAATCAAAAACAAAATATAAAACTTTATGCAGATATGCATGAATGACCACTTTTGCATCACTCAAATCGTTGTTTTTTAATTAACTTTTAGTAAGACTAATTAAATCAGCGTGCTGACTTGACTAGCTATACATAGTAGCCTACATATTGCCAGGGCCTGCGGAAAGCGCAATAAAGTGTGTGTTTACAAATAATGAAAATGTAGCCTAAATGGGTTTTCCAAGTTCTTTTTACTAAATATTTGGGTGAATTATATTTTAAAGTGATATTCTAATATAAATAGGCTATTTCATGCATTGAACTACCAGACAGTGTCAGAAAATGAATTCTCATCAAAAGGAGTCTGATCTGGGGTGTGTTTCCCATACAATGACGTAACTCGTTGATTAACCACCATAGTACGATGCATTGTTGTAGAAACAAACGAACTAATCATGACTGTTTCCTGAACATGATCACATCTCCGTCGTTTGAAACACAATAGTTCAACAATATAGGCCATTGTTAATGACGTCAAATTGTTTAACTACAGAATGTTGTTCCTTAGGCCACCTGGTGGATATTGTGTGAAGCACAACAATGTTTTAAAAATGAAAAAGCGCCTGCAGGGAGCTCCATGATTACGCATGACGAATTGCGTGCTGCCATGTGAAAATATGCATTCTTAAAGGCCACATCTGTAATTCATACCCACTTACAGTATGTGTACAGTAGGCTACCATGGGACACGCGCTCCTTTATGGAATAAAAGGAAAAAATATTTAAGGCAAATAGGTAGGCTTAAAAGTATAGAAGGAGAGGAGGGTTGCATTGTCAATTTTAACATGTGCATCAATCAGAGTGTCCAGTAGCAGCGAGGTATCTTTAGGCAGGTGAAAAGCATGTGGTTAATGTGTACCGTTGTGGCTCCCACTAGTAAAAAAAAAAAAAAACAGCAGGTTATATATTGTGTGCCAAACAGGTAAAAAAAAAAAAAAGAATAAAAGGAGACCCGGGTTGCATCGTCAGTTTGTTCACATGCATCTCCGATTGGGAGCTGCCTCCGGGTGGCAGGTTTTGTGGCACCTGCCTCACAAAGATTTTTACCCTTACTGCAAATTGCACTGTAAAGACTTTGATGCCCTTCGCGACAACGTACCTTTGTGTTCTCAGCACTTATACTGGCATAAACAACAATATCGACAGACTGTCCACAGAAAACGATTTAAGACTCAGACTCTCTCCGATACAGCCAAACATCATCGCAGTTATCATATCAAGCACACCCATCTCATTAAACAGTCATTTATTTAAAAATATACAATAGGTTGCATACAAATTGTGTTTCATAAAAGGTAGGTATATTACAAGGGTATATGTTACATGTGCACTTTTTCAAAATACTTTGTGACTAGTGTGTGGGGGGGGGGTACAGAGAAGGATGTTAAATGCCTGGGCGGTACACGACTAAAATGTTTGAGAACCACTGACCTAGAAGAATGTGGTTATTAAAAAATATATATATTTTTTACATTGCAAAATTAGTACAATTCTTTGTGTAATGTGCGCAATTATTTCCTGGTCTGCTATAATGAAGTAATGTCTATTTAACTGTATGCAATTTTATTTGATTGAAATGTTTGTGTGTGTACTGATAGAAACCCCTTGGACAGCAGTTTAAGAAGGAAGTACATATCCGAAACCTTCCATCTCTGTTTAAGAAGCCAAAGCCTACGAGAGATATACTGGAGAACACTGATACTGCAGGTCTGATTACCCTATTCTCTTCTGACCATGACAATTGCTGAGAGAATCACAGTTTCACAATACCCTCACTTCATTGCCATTGAAACTCCTCTGTGTAGTACAGTATCCGTCTGAAAGGGCTTTTTGGGGCATGAATGGTTTATTGAAATGAGGAAAGACGACAAGGACTTTTGTGTTTAATATTATTTGGATGTACATTTTTTTTTCTCTTCTTTTGTATGGTTTTTTGGTAATATATCTGTATCATTTAATGAATAACAAAAAATTGCTGTAAGAGCACCTCATTGGAAAAAAAAAAACTATTGAAAAATAAAAACAAGTACCTTTTGAAAAAGTTAAATGAGAAGTCTTGTTAATTACAGTACTGATCCAGCACTACATTCGATTATGATGCAATGGCCAATTTTTAAATAACACATTCAACACTAATTGCTATTTGACATGTCTGTGTACAGATTGTGTAAAAAGTGTTGTGATTTATACACTGCAGTTTTTAATAAATGTATACTTGGACGGATTACACTGATTGTATGGACTCTTTCTTAAGTTGTGAAATGTAAAGAATGTTGTAATCTGCCAGAAGTGAAGGAGTATTGATTGCATAATATATTTGCTTACTATGACAAGCCTGTGTGTGTATGTAAATGCGTAGGTATAATTTGCAGGTGGAACATATCCCCACCACTTTTTGACAAAGTTGATTTTGTCCCCACTCCACTTTTTGAAGCTATTTTAAAAAAATAGGCCTAGCATAAAGAAGGCTTACAGTGTTATGTAATATAAAATGAAAACTATTCCAATCCATTGTTCTTCATCATTTGATTTATTCATGTAACACAAAACACATTTGCGCCGTTCAGACAGGCCTGATCTATAAACCATATATTGGGATTTATAAACAATATGTTGTCTGTACATATATACTGTATATTGCTGTATATTTGATGCTTTTGACAATATCTCTAGCTATCGTCGATACATGATTATCGTCTTTCGATATATATATATGGAGATATTGAGATAAATGCCAAAATGAATCTCAGACATGAACAAATTTGCTTTGCTTAATCTTTTTGTGTACAAATTAATTCTAAAAAGAAATATATATTTATTTTTGGAATTAATTTGTACATGAATGAGCTTTATTGCCAGGTATGTTTACACATAAGAGGAATTTGTTTTCGTGACAGAAGCTCTACAGTGCAACAGAATGACAGTGACAGGACAAAAACACAGATAATAAAAGAATAAAAATAGAACAAGTAAATAGGGAATAACAATATACAGATTGACAATTGTATAGGGAGGGTTGTACCAATGATTCGCTCAGACGTCCGGACTATCCTCTGTAGTCTTCTGAGGTCAGATTTGGTAGCTGAGCTGAACCAGACAGTTATTGAAGTGCAGAGGATGGATTCAATGATGGCGGAGGAGAACTGTCAGCAGCTCCTGTGGCAGGTTGAACTTCCTCAGCTGGCGAAGGAAATACAACCTCTGCTGGGCCTTTTTCACAATGGAGTCAATATGAGTGTCGTGTCCCACTTCAAGTCCTAAGAGATAGTGGTGCCCAGGAACCTGAATGTCTCCACTGTCATTACAGTGCTGTCCATGATGGTGAGCGGGGGGAGTGCAGGGGGGTTTCTCCTGAAGTCCATGATCATCTCCACAGTTTTGAGCATGTTAAACTCCAGGTTAAGACTGCACCAGAGAGCCAGCTCTTTAATCTCCTGTCTGTAAGCAGACTCGTCACCGTCCTGAATGAGGCCGATAAGTGTGGTGTCCTCTGCAAACTTTAGGAGCTTGACAGAGGGGTCCTTTGAAGTGCATGTGTAACCAAGGTTACCAGAGAGTAACAGAAATAAAAAATGTTATTAATATAATAACGTAATAATGTGAAAACTACTTTAAGTATATTAATAAAAGAAATATTAATTTTATACAAACATATATTTTTATTTGGTTATTAATGTGACCAATAGTGATCAGTTTTGAACTTGAGATGGGCCAATGAGAGCGCAGAATGTGGCGCAGCGGAAAAATTGATTTCCGGGTTTTGCACGAGTTTTGCTCGTGGAATCAGAGGCAGCTCTCTCTATCGTGCACGTATGCCTGAGGAGCGCGGTGTTCGCTGACGATCCGGGGAACGGAAACAAAGAAAATAATCTTCTAGATGAATTTTATCGATGGATTGATGTGAGTGAAGTGACGCATTTTATTTTCCATTTGTTGTGAATGACATTGATATTGTAATGTGAGTGAAACGGACATTTAACTTGTAAATATAAAAGTGTATGGTGATATACATATACTCTACTAGCGACAGAGTGTTGCTAAAGTGTTTACGGAGTGTATTTTTGATGGAAAAAGGGTAAAGAAAAGGATTTAAAGGGGACGTGCTGTACCTGCACCGTTCTGGAATTTTCTGAGTTTAACGATCTCCTTGGTAAGTCAATTTGCCTTGTTAATCGTTACCAATCAAATCGTTAGTATCGTTAGTATTGAAAAAGCAAGAGAAATTTAAAATTGCGAGTGATTTATGTATGAAAAAAATCTGTAATGCCTGTAATGCTACATAACAGCTAACTGTGTGCTCAAGTATGTGACGAAAAGTGGTCAGTAATATATTAATTAGTGTGTTATGTTGGAAAAATAGTCACAGACATTGCATATATAAAAAAAAAAAAAATTCTTTATTTGAAAAATACATGTATGTATATTCAAAATACTCAAGTTCTGTGTAATATGAATGATGTATAGTGATTAATTTACTTTCATGAGTTAAGCACTTTATTGTATGTTGTTACAATGAAGATATTCATGATATTTTTGTGACCTTGTTCAAGGTCAGGTTTTTATTCCTTGTTGTTCTGTCCTTTTCCAAATTCGATTGCTGTCCTCTGTCTGATGTGACGAGATGTTCCGGTACCTGCATTCTGGATTTGTCCCGGCCTTCCGGTGGTTCTGAGGAGGGTTTGGACTGGCGAGCCTCCCTTGAGTCTGTTCTTGGATTTTCTGTGGAAACAAAAGACAAGTTTTTCTGACCCTGTGAATGGTAGGAAATCGAATAACTTTTCTTTCTTTTTTTTTTTCCTCTTTCGGTTGGAGACGTTTTTTCCTCATTGACAGAGAAAAGACATTTATATCTCTCTACGGACTATTTGAAGAACTGTTTTTCTTGAAAGACTGAGCAATTGAGGGTTTTGAAATCGAAGGACATTATTTTATTTCATTGAGAAGTGTTAATTTTCTGTTGTGGTGACAGCTGTGATACATACATTGGGTTTTTGATACTTGAATACTGATTGATCTAAAAAGAAAAAAAAGTTGACAAAGGTAACATAAGTGTTCATATTCAACCTTTATTTGGGTGAATCAACTACTGAGTTAAAGTGAACGAACAAAGAACTTACCTTGTTGAAAATTGAGGGAAAAGGTTCATGAAACCTGCTAAAACAAAAGAGTGATAACATTTAGAAACAAGAATTTAATTTGTGAAAATATATATTTTTTTCTTTCTGTTTTCATTGATTCACATTGATTCAACTTACCCGTTGAGTGCTGTTAAACCACAAATACACGTTGTGTGTTCGACCAAACCATTCGTTGAGTCTGTTCACTGTTGTTGTTGCATTTTTCTCAGCAGCGAATCTATTCTTCTGAGACGCTGGTCCATAGATTGGCATATAACAAGTTACTAATTAATCTACAAGTTATTAGCTAGATAGTAAGAGCTACACAACGTTTTTTTTTTTTTTAGGATGAAGTCAAGTAGCGTCAAAAGAGATGAGTTTTCAGCTGTCGCTTGAAAATTGTCAGGGATTCAGCATTCCGGATAGGGGTGGAAGATCATTCCACCAGCCAGGAACGGTGAACGAGAATGTTCTGGAAAGTGATTTTGAGCCTCTTTGTGATGGTTCCACGAGGTGTCGCTCACTAGCGGATCTCAGACTTCTGGAGGGGATGTAGATTCGTAATAGTGAGTGGAAGTAGGCGGGTGCTGAGCCTGTGACTGTTCTATATGCAAGCATCAATGTCTTGAACTTGATGCGAGCCTCAACCGGCAGCCAGTGCAAGGAGATAAAGAGAGGTGTA
>NW_015630670.1:104285-108265 GCF_001515625.1 Sinocyclocheilus rhinocerous
TTTTATCGATGGATTGATGTGAGTGAAGTGACGCATTTTATTTTCCATTTGTGGTGAATGACATTGATATTGTAATGTGAGTGAAACGGACATTTAACTTGTAAATATAAAAGTGTATGGTGATATACATATACTCTATTAGCGACAAAGTGTTGCTAAAGTGTTTACGGAGTGTATTTTTGATGGAAAAAGGGTAAAGAAAAGGATTTAAAGGGGACGTGCTGTACCTGCACCGTTCTGGAATTTTCTGAGTTTAAACGATCTCCTTGGTAAGTCAGTTTGCCTTGTTAATCGTTACCAATCAAATCGTTAGTATTGTATAAGGGGAAAAAGCAAGAGAAATTTAAAATTGCGAGTGATTTATGTATGAAAAAAATCTGTAATGCTGTATTTGGTACATAACAGCTAACTGTGTGCTCAAGTATGTGACGAAAAGTGGTCAGTAATATATTAATTAGTGTGTTATGTTGGAAAAATAGTCACAGACATTGCATATATAAAAAAAAAAAAAATTCTTTATTTGAAAAATACATGTATGTATATTCAAAATACTCAAGTTCTGTGTAATATGAATGATGTATAGTGATTAATTTACTTTCATGAGTTAAGCACTTTATTGTATGTTGTTACAATAAAGATATTCATGATATTTTTGTGACCTTGTTTGTTCAAGGTCAGGTTTTTTTTTTCCTTGTTGTTCTGTCCTTTTCCAAATTCGATTGCTGTCCTCTGTCTGATGTGACGAGATGTTCCGGTACCTGCATTCTGGATTTGTCCCGGCCTTCCAGTTGTTCTGAGGAGGGTTTGGACTGGCGAGCCTCCCTTGAGTCTGTTCTTGGATTTTCTGTGGAAACAAAAGACAAGTTTTTCTGAACCCTGCGAATGGTAGGAAATCAAATAACTTTTCTTTTCTTTTTTTCCTCTTTCGGATGAAGACGTTTTTTCCTCATTGACAGAGAAAAGACATTTATATCTCTCTACGGACTATTTGAAGAACTGTTTTTCTTGAAAGACTGAGCAATTGAGGGTTTTGAAATCGAAGGACATTATTTTATTTCATTGAGAAGTGTTAATTTTCTGTTGTGGTGACAGCTGTGATACATACATTGGGTTTTTGATACTTGAATACTGATTTATCTAAAAAGAAAAAAAAGTTGACAAAGGTAACATGAGTGTTCATATTCAACCTTTATTTGGGTGATTCAACTACTGAGTTAAAGTGAACGAACAAAGAACTTACCTTGTTGAAAATTTAGGGAAAAGGTTCATGAAACCTGCTAAAACAAAAGAGTGATAACATTTAGAAACAAGAATTTAATTTGTGAAAATATATTTTTTTTCTTTCTGTTTCCATTGATTCACATTGATTCAACTTACCCGTTGAGTGCTGTTAAACCACAAATACACGTTGTGTGTTCGACCAAACCATTCGTTATGTCTGTTCACTGTTGTTGTTGCATCTTTCTCAGCAGCGAATCTAGTCTTCTGAGACGCTGGTCCATAGATTGGCATATAACAAGTTACTAATTAATCTACAAGTTATTAGCTAGATAGTAAGCGCTACACAGTCGTTCGTGTAGAGGGAGAAGAGCAGTGGGGAGAGGACACATCCCTGAGGGGTGCCAGTGCTGATGGTGCTGGATGAGAATTTTCCCAGCTTTACTAGCTGCTGCCTATCTGTCAGGAAGCTAGAGATCCACTGACAGATGGAGGTCCACAAACAGGATCCTCACATAAGTTCCTGGTCTGCCTAGATGTTGCAAAACAATGCAGTCCCATATTGACTGCATCGTCCACAGACCTGTTTGCTCTATAGGTAAACTGAAGAGAATCCAGCAAGGGTCCAGTAATGTCCTTCAGGTGGGCCAGCACCACTTTTTCAAATGACTTCATGACCACAGACGTTAGAGCAACAGGCCTGTAGTCATTTAGTCTTGTAATTTTGGGTTTCTTTGGGATGGGGATGATGGTGGAGCGTTTGAAGCATGAAGGGACTTTGCACAGCTCCAGTGATCTGTTTGAAGGTGGGGGCCAGCTGGTCAGCACAGGTTTTCAGACAGGCTGGTGTATATCCCAACATGATTCAAATAACTTTTTCTTTATGAACCCTCTAGTTAAAGAAAATTCTATTCCAAGTGCACCACACATGTTGTCAACGTGATGCAAATGTTAAACAAATGACTTGTTAAATATCTTTGCAGAAAAGATGCATGAATTACAACTACATCCTGTACAAACTTGTCTTATACATTTTATATGATGAGAAATAATAGGCTACAATGAAAATGTTTCAAAAAATTCTCAAGTCAATGTAATTCAAATTCAAAATGCCTGACTTTATATATAGAATCCGAAAATTGTACATTTGTAAACTGCACACTTGTAAATATATCTGTACATTCATTCAAACAGTTACATTTCTCTATATTTCTACTTCTGTATATAGTGCATCATTTATTTTTCTGTTTTTCTTTTTTTATTTATAAAAATATGTTATACTATACTGTGTAATTCCTATGTCTGCTGCACTAGTTTGCACTATGTCCATACTTTCTTCTGCACTGAAAGCTCCTGTCACCAGGTCAAATTCCTTGTGTGTGTAAACATACTTGGTAATAAAGCTCTTTCTGACTTCCGAAGGTATAACACCAGTAGACTGTGATGCAAACATGAAATATCAGACATACAGTAGTAGTTACAGGTTTTATTTTAATTGTGCTGCTTTTCCATTGTTTTTTTTCCCCATGTAAACATGGACGCCTTTGACTGTTGTGCTCTTGCAGCGTCTTTTGCATTAAACAGCATTCTAAAAACACGGCGCTCAAGTTAAAAGAAGTTCACTCCCATCTTCTTGCATGTTTTACCTATTCCACTGTCCGTGTTGCATCTTTGTCAACACAAAAGCGAATGGCGGCTAGCGATATGAACGCATCACATATGAGCAGTTAATCACACGCGGTTGGGTCGTTCTTTTCTCTTTACTCTTATCATTGGCATATTGTCAAAATGTCTAATTCTGACATTTGGTAATATTTCTATTCAAAATGCCTCGATTTCTAAAAAATAAAATCGTGGCAAAACATTAAATTCATAAAATCAGAAAAATTAAATCGCCCTGACCTAGTGTGCAAAGAGTGCTCCCTTTATAATTTCAAATGCACTGAGCCTGTCACTTATCTCAGTTCATCGGTTCAACGGATGTGTCTGTGATTGGCTACACTGCTCAATGCTGCAAAGTTGTAAACAGAAACATCTGATGCTCTCCAGAGTGCAAATGCAAATATGCACAGAAGAGTTTGCCAAATATGTTATTACAGTTTCAAATAAGGGTGCTCACTTGGTTTTTATTTATTTATTTATTTTTCTTTCCTAAACTGGGCGTGACACGATAAACTGCTTTCTGTATGGATTTAATATGGAATGTTACTTAAATACGGGAACAGTTTGCAGTCCTACTTTGCATGTTTTAAACACTTAGATTATGTTCTTTGGCCATGCATTAAATACACGTCCTTGAAAGAGTGCAGTTTGCTGATGTATTTACTTTAACTTCTCAGGTAATGTCCATGGTATGATGACAACGACAGTGGTTACATATAAATATATTTTAATTGATCAAAATTATTGCTAGGAACAATTCAGTTGCGCCCCTACTAAATTATCTGTCCTTGAATTGAAGGTATTTTTTATGAATACATTTGGAACATTTGGAAAAAAGTTTCCAAAGTCTAATGTCATAGATAAATTATGTGCTGGTATTAACTTATGAACTGTATGAACTGTGATTGAAAAAAATGTATTACATTGAAAAATTATTACATTATGAGCTCAAGATTTTATTACATTTCAGAAAATTATTACATTATGAACATTTTATTACAATAATAATGTAATACTTATTACATTGTTATGTTGTAATAATGTTATGTTTCTGTGATGTACACTTTTTCCTGAAGAAACTCATTGCCAGCAGTAACCAG
>NW_015630670.1:109577-111310 GCF_001515625.1 Sinocyclocheilus rhinocerous
TAAACTGCTTTCTGTATGGATTTAATATGGAATGTTACTTAAATACGGGAACAGTTTGCAGTCCTACTTTGCATGTTTTAAACACTTAGATTATGTTCTTTGGCCATGCATTAAATACACGTCCTTGAAAGAGTGCAGTTTGCTGATGTATTTACTTTAACTTCTCAGGTAATGTCCATGGTATGATGACAACGACAGTGGTTACATATAAATATATTTTAATTGATCAAAATTATTGCTAGGAACAATTCAGTTGCGCCCCTACTAAATTATCTGTCCTTGAATTGAAGGTATTTTTTATGAATACATTTGGAAAAAACTAATAAAAGTTTCCAAAGTCTAATGTCATAGATAAATTATGTGCTGGTATTAACTTATGAACTGTGATTACATTATGTGAAAAAAATGTATTACATTGAAAAATTATTACATTATGAGCTCAAGATTTTATTACATTTCAGAAAATTATTACATTATGAACATTTTATTACAATAATGTAATATTTATTACATTATGTGCAGTTTTTACATTATGTACATTATTACATTATATCATATAGTTGCTACATGTAACATGTCTTTCCACTTCTAATCCGGTGATATCTTTGTCTGGAAGCTTTCATTTCTGCACCTGTAAAGAGCAAATAATATACAGGTATCTATTAGTAAGGTCTTAACATAATGAGCCAAAGTGAACGTACTCTGTTACTGACTTAACCTCTGTTCCCTGAGATACGGGAACGAGTACTGCGTCTGCTAAGACGCTACGGGGAAAACTCCTTTTTCTCCGATGACTGAAGCCTTTCAATAACGCAGTGTAACTGCATGGCCATTGGTTCGTGCAGTGAATAAAAAACGAACCAATGGCTCAGCAGCAGAGCCTGCCAGAATGGGCGGGGCCATCTGGCTATTTAAGCGGGCATTTTGCCATAGGATCCTCAGATTACTTCGACTGAAGTGACTACTGAGTAGTGCAGTTACATAGCACGGCTAGCAACGCAGTACTCGTTCCCGTATCTCTGTCGTTGTATAGAGTTATCATCTGAGCTCTTAACGGAGCAGAGAACACTTTAGGTATGTAACCATGCCTCGGCTTCAGGACGACCTTGGAGTCGTTGGGCCCGAACTCGAGGCAGGTGGGGCTCACAGAGAGCGCCTGCAGATCTCCCATACGCTTTACCGATGCTAATGTTAGTAGCAGAGCGGTCTTGAGCGTCAGGGAATGAAGGTCAATGGACTGTAGCGGCTCAAAGGGAGGGCTCTTCAGAGCCCTCAACACCGTGGGCAGATCCCATGTAGGGACGGTGATGGGGCGAGTTGGGTTGAGCCTAGACCCTTTCAGAAAACGAACAGCTAAGTTGTTTCTGCCCACCGATTGGCCAGCTCACGCGAGAGGCTGCTATGGCTGCTACATAGACCTTGAGCATGGAAGGGGAACGACCCTTATCCAACAGCTCTTGCAAGAAGGACAATGTCAGAGATATGTCACAGGAAATTGGGTCTGCGACGACTTGAGATTGGGGCTGCACACCAGGTGGAGAAGACAGACCCTTTAAGGGCATAGAGGCGTCTTGTAGACGGTGCTCTAGCCTGAGAGATTGTGTTTAGCACGTTCTTGGGGAGGTCCGCAGGCTCCCATCGAGAGGCCAGAGGTGCAGAGCCCACAGCTGTGGTGACTAAGCCCACCAGAATGGGCTGGGCATTTGGCTCTATAAGCGGCGCTTCGCCATAGG
>NW_015630670.1:111650-119872 GCF_001515625.1 Sinocyclocheilus rhinocerous
TCTGCGCCGCGGGCTGTACACCAGGCGGAGAAGACAGACCATTTAAGGGCGTAGAGGCATCTTGTAGAGAGCGCTCTAGCCTGAGAGATTGTGTTTAGCACGTTCTTGGGGAGGTCCGCAGGCTCCCATCGAAAGGCCAAAGGTGCAGAGCCCACAGCTCGTGCTGGGGGTGCCATATCGTTCGGTTTGCCTGAGAGAGGAGGTCCCGTCTCAGGGGAATGGGCCACGGGGCTGCCGAGAGCAGCGCCTTTACACAGAGTGCGTGATCGCGAAATCGAAAGTGAAACTGAATATCGTGAGAGCTCATTCAAAAGAGATTTAAATACTCCCCATTGATAGCAGCTCCCTGATACGCGAAAATTATATGCAATATTAGAATGTTTGCGGGAGCGGGCGGGACTGGACAAACCTTGCAGGAGCGAAAGACACACGTTGTCACTGTTTAAGTTCAGAGGTAAGAAGACTGCTATCTAGCAGTCGGGATATAAACTTAAAACAAAACAATGGCCATGAATCTTGTATACATTTTTTTTTAAAATATCGATATTGCGTTTTTGAGAATCGATACAGTATCGCCAAACAAAATATCGCGACTGAGAGAGGAGGTCCCGTCTCAGGGGAATGGGCCACGGGGCTGCCGAGAGCAGCCGATACAGCTCTGCGAACCAGTGTTGGTTTCTCCAGAGCGGGGCCACCAACAGAACTTTGTGTCTCTGTTCCCTGATTCGCCTGATTACCTGTGGGATCAGAGCGATTGGGGGAAAAGTAGGGCTGTGTATCGGCAAGAATCTGGCGATACGATACGTATCACGATACATGGGTTGCGATACGATATGTTGCAATATATTGCGATACAGTAAGCAAGACGATATATTGGGATATTTCTTATTTTAGGAACAGGAGAATAGGATATAATTTTAGGAAAACTGTCATTTAGAACACACCACCACACGTTGTCACTGTTTAAGTTCAGAGGTAAGAAGACCGCTATCTAGCAGTCGGGATATAAACTTAAAACAAAACAATGGCCATGAATCTTGTATACATTGCCTTTACACAGAGTGCGTGATCGCGAAATCGAAAGTGAAACTGAACATCGCGAGAGCTCATTCAAAAGAGATTTAAATACTCCCCATTGATAGCAGCTCCCTGATACGCGAAAATTATATGCAATATTAGAATGTTTGCGGGAGCGGGCGGGACTGGACAAACCTTGCAGGAGCGAAAGACACACGTTGTCACTGTTTAAGTTCAGAGGTAAGAAGACTGCTATCTAGCAGTCGGGATATAAACTTAAAACAAAACAATGGCCATGAATCTTGTATAAAAAAATTTTTTAAATATCGATATTGCGTTTTTGATAATCGATTCAGTATTGCCAAACAAACTATAATTTGCGATACTCACGTGTATCGATATTTTCTTACACCCCTAGGGAAAAGCGTAAAGGAGGAGGTTGGGCCAGTCGTGGGCCAACATGCCCTGTCCTTCGAAAAGTAAGTTGGGCAATGAGAGTTGTCTTCTGAGGCGAAGAGGTCGACCTCTGCCTTGCCAAAGATATCCCAGATTTTTTTAACCTTTTGAGGGTGGCGTGTCCACTCTTCTGAGGGGACGTTGCTCCGAGATAGCATGTCTGCTCCTTGGTTCAACCTGCCCGGCACATGCGCTGCTCTCAGCGAGTGCAAGTTCAGCTGAGCTCATTCCAAGAAGTGCTTCACCAGAGTGAAGAAGCGCTTCGAGGAGAGACCGCCCTGGCGATTTATGTAGGACACCACCGTCATGCTGTCAGAGCAGACTAAAACGTGGTGTCCGCTTGGGTCTTGCAGAAAGGTGTGAAGGCCCAAACACACTGCCAGCATTTCCAGGCAGTTGATGTGAAGCCGACCTTCCTCTTTTGACAAGTGGCCGAAAGCCGGTTTGCCATCGCACAGCGCTTCCCAACTTGTGTTGGAAGCGTCTGTCCGAGACCACCTTCCTCCTGCAGACCATTCCCAGGGGCACGCCCCGTTCCATCCACTGAGAAGAAGCAGGGATCTGTGAGATTATAGCTCGTCCTCCGACTGGACCAGAATGAGCCAGTTGTCGAGGTAATTTAGAATGTGTATTCCCATCAGTCTCAGCGGGGAAAGAGCCACATCCATGCACTTCGTAAAAGTGCGAGGAGCCAGGGACAGTACAAAGGGAAGGATTGTGTATATAGGGGGAGGATAAGCCACTCCCTCGAAGGCGAATCTCAAGAATCGTCTGTGCTGGGGGCTATCAGGATGTGAAAGTAGGCATCTTTCAGGTCCAGCGAAAATAACCAGTCCCCTGGGCATACTTGCGAGAGGATCTGTTTCAGTGTAATCATCCTGAACGACCGTCTCATGAGGGTGCAATTCAGGTGCCTGAGATCGAGGATGGGCCTTAGGCCGCGACGAGGAAGTATTGGCTGTAGAAGCCTGACTCGCTCTGGGCTGGTGGGAACGTTTCTATGGCCCCTTTCGCCAGGAAATTCATCACCTCAGCGCGCAGAACATGTGCATCCTCGCTCCGAACTGAGCTGGGGACCACGCCCCGCTGAATCGCGGGAGTCTTCGAGCGAATTGAAGTGCCTTGTTTTATTATCCCCACAACTCAGTCTGACACTCCGGGGATGGCCAGCCAGGCCTCGGCCCGCATGGCAAGGGGTTGGATCGTTTTGAGCAGTGGGCCGCCCAGTGGAGACCCGATGTTCGTAATGAGTGGAAGAGGAAATTTGCTCTCTTTTTGAAAATGTTTTTGTTTTTTTTCCTCGCTATAACAGCGGCTGGTTGTGTGGGCGCGATCTGAACGGGCCCCACATTCACAACAGTATTTACAACCACTGCCATCGGCACCCGGAACTGAACGGGGCGCTTGGAGGCACAACAGAAGCTGTTTGGGTGTGGTCCGGCTGTAGCGAGACTTGGCCCTCTCCTCTTCCTGTGGGCCAGATCAGGATGAAGCCTGAGGCGCAGGGTCCAGCGCCATCTTGAGCCGGGTTCCCTGGCATTTAGGGAATGGGTAGTGTCTGGCCGAGTGGGAGCGATGACGGGGCTCAGGCTTAGGAGCTGTGTGAGCAGCTGGTGGTGCGGGCTTCATGGGCTGCTGAGTCGGCGCAGTCTTGGGGCGACTGGAAGCAGCTGTTGAACTGGAGCGCTTTGGCAAGAAGTGCCGCATTGCCTGGGACGACTTCTGTGCAGCGGTGAAGTGTTCAGCGAAACCCTCAGCCGCAGATCCGAACAGGCCAGTAGGGGAAACCGGGGAGTCGAGGAAGGGGACCTTAGCCGCATCCTTGATTTCCGTGAGGTTCAACCATAGGTGGCGCTCGAGCACCACCAGACTGGCCATGGACCTGCCAATCGCCTGTGCAGTCATCTTGGTGGCGCGCAGAGCCAGGTCGGTCGCACTGTGCAGCTCCCTAAAAGCTGCGGGGTCTGGGCCGGACTCGTCAATGCAGCGGAGGAGTTTGGCCTAGAAGACCTGTAGGACCGCCATGGAATGAAGCGCCGAGGCCGCTTGTCGAACAGACGAATAGGCTCGTCCAGCAAGAGCTGAAGTCGTCCTACATGGCTTAGAAGGGTGGGCGGCCTTTGCCTTCCAGCCGATGGCCATGGGCAGGCAGAGATGCGCGGCCACTGACTCATCCAGGGGAGGCAGTCTGTCGTACCCCATTTCTTCGGCGCCGTCGTCCGGCGTGAGGGCGGACAAAGAGGAGGCACGTAGGTGGGCCGAGTAGGGAGCGTGCCAAGATCTGGTGATCTCGTCGTGAACCACTGGGAAGAATGGTGATACTCGTTGTCAAGGGGCCTGACGGCTCCCCGGCAAGAACCACTCATCCAAGGCGGCTGCGGGTAGGCTCCTCCGGCGGAGACCACTCCAAACCCAGCTCCTCCACAGCTTTGGACTGGACGCGGAACAGTTCGGCATCATGCCCGTGCTGGCTGTGCTGGGCTCTGCTGACGGCAGGGGGGCGAGGTCGATAGACGAGCCCGACAGCTCCTCTGCATCTGAAGCCGCCAAAGACATGCTGTCGTCCATGGTGTCACACTCGCTCCCACCAAACGAAACCAGATTGCTCGCAGCCGCAGAGGGACGCTGGTCCGGGTGGGAGAAGAGGACGGGTGAAGCCTCGCTATGTGGAGAGAGTGAGGCACGTGGGGGCTCCGCCAGTGTGGGATCACTCGTCACCGAGCGCCAAGTTCCTCTCTGAAAAGAAAGCTATCCGCGAGCACAGAGAGGCGAGACTCATACCCTCGCAATGAGGGCATTCCGTCTCGGTGAGTGCTGCTTCAGCGTGGGTGGCGCCCAAGCACAAAACGCACTCACTGTGACTGTCAGCGGCATGCAGGGGAGCCCTGCACGAGCGACAGTAACGGCGCAGCATTTGAAACAACTATAATTTGCTCTTATAGTGTCGCCGGATGGCAGCAGGGAGTGGTCTTCTCAATCTGCAGCGATGCTTGATCATGGCGAAGGCTTTGAGTCTTGTAGAGCGAAGATCTTGCAGTCGTCGCTGAAGGAGAAGAATCTGAGGATCCTATGGCAAAATGCCCGCTTATATAGCCAGATTGCCCTGCCCATTCTGGCGGGCTTTGGCGGGATTCGTCACCATAGGCTCCATCTGTATGTGTGTATGCTAACACCTCTGTAGGATCAAAATAACTGAAACTAGCTTATTTGCTTATGTATTTAGTTGAGGTTATTTGAAAATAACAATATTATATAGGCTACACACTAAAACAAATCATCTTCACTCTCACGTCCTTTAAGAAATATGGAATAAAAACGTTTGCTTATTGCAATTGCAAGTATTGCAAGATGAAATCTGAGAGCTTTCCCTCCATAGGCAGCAATGCAACTTATACATTCACAGCCCAGAACGGTAGGAAAGACATCGTTAAAGTACTCCATGTGAATTCAGTGGTTTAACCTCAATTTTATAAAGCTACAGGAGTGCTTCGATTCCAGGGGTGCTGCTATGGTTTCCGGAACCCCGCAGTTACAGCACCCCTGTTTGCTTGCACAATAAAACGTAATTTACAACTTTATGAAAATATTGATCTGCAGTGTGTTCACGAGAGCATTAAAATGCATTTGTTGTATTCATGTGATAAAAGACTCGCGTCAACACAGCGCACATGAGTGAGTGTTCACGTGTCGTACCACGACACGTGTTTGGATAATATTTTCGGAAATAAAGTGGTAAAAATAAAGCATTCACATTACTTAATAAAGTTGGATTATTTAATGATATACTTAAAGGTCCACTGAAGTGCTTTGAAACATGCAGCGCTGTTCTTTGTGTTGACATCATTTCAACTGAAACAGAAACTCAGGGCGGGACATATCAAGCAGTCCCGCCCTCTTTTTAAAATAGCCAATTGATAGTTTTCACGTGATGTCAGACACTCATAGGAACGCCCACCTGGAGGGCAAAACAAAGCTTTGCTCCACTGACCGCCAGTGATTTTTGCGCAGTTTGCATTAAGTCCGCATGAAATCAAAATTGATTTTATTTACAGTGGGTACGGAAAGTATTCAGACCCCCTTAAATTTTTCAGGTTAGTTTGCTATGAGTGAGAGACATAGAGGAGGAACACAAAAATAAAACCATGCCCTCTATTCAATATTCTGTTTCAGCTGGAAATACGTCACTAAACTGAAATAAAGCCGGCAGCAACTTCCGGTTCACGCGGACTTTAAGTAGTAACAGAGCCGATCCTCCCTATAGAGCTCCGGACGTCACGTGACCCATTCTGTTTACACCACCATGCTGGCAGGCAGGGACAGCCGGTGTTGTGCCGAAATCGGTGACCTAGCGAAAACTGTGACCAGGGGTCGCTGTTCAGCAAATGTTCGCACGGAAGCGTGCACACGTTAGATTAGACGGCCTCAGAGAAGCTGAGCGGTGCTGTAAAAGATGTTTCATGTCTTAATACTACAGAAAACGCCCATTGAACAAACTAGATATTGTCATGAGCATCTAAATGCTTATATAGAAAAGAAATGAAATATTAATGCTGCTGCTGTATGTTAATATTTTAGGTTACCACTAAGAATTGTTTCCTTATGAGATATTTAGCGCTTATTATGTGTAACATATTCTGATTATCTGATAAATGTAGGTCTTTATTCTTATTACTGTTTACTTTAATTACCCAATAATGTTGGAGATCCCACAGTTTGCTCCTTACAAATGCATATGATGCAGTCACTGAATCTGACAAGTAAAAAATCATAGCTATCGAAATGTTACCACACTTTATTTCATAATAACTGACTATAAATGTTTAATAAAGTGTGATGTGTGAGATTCTCTTATTTCTGTTATATATAAATAAAGCATACTGATCAGATATTAATATTTATAGATACAATAGGGTCTGACAGGTTAAATTTTAAGCTATTGAAATGTGTTACCCCTCTTTATTTCATGCAGGTGACTAATGCTTAATGAAGTAACATGATGTTTCAGCTCCTCTTCTATTTTTTTCTCTTTTACACAAAAGTTGTTTGACATGTCTACCATTAATTGGCTTAATCATTTCCAAAAAGCAATAAGAGCCCTACAGTAAGCCTTTTTTTATATGAGCTTTTTGTTATTCATATCAGAAACTGCACTCAATTAAAAATAATATGTTAATACGTGAAGGTATTATGTGGCATCAAGAGAAAGAGCAGAATTAAATTGCAACCTTTGTATGCCTGTTTTGAGTCTTACAGGTTTTTTGCCCTGATTTTCTTGTGCAGATGCAATGTAAAAAATGGAGATTGAGAAGGAATTCCTTTGCCTAACATGCATTTATCTAGTTAATGTTCACCCCCTCCACCCCAATATATATATTTTTATAAAGTGCAGTAATGCTGAAAAACTTAGACCTTTCAAATTGTATGTATTTTATCAAGATTTAAGTAGCATTTGATTGTGAAATAGTGTTGTAAACTTGTGTTGTAAAAAAAAAAAAAAAAAAAAATATAATATTATTTTTTTATACAAAATCTTAGCAATATGCAAATATGCTTGAAAATATGGTTTGATCAATAAGCCATGCACTCTTAAAAAAGGATGTGTATGTGTTAATTTTTAATAACTTTTTTGTTGTTTTGTGTTAAATGTGTTAAAAAGAAAAAAATGCAACACAATATGTTATTTATCAGCCAATCACATTGCTGCTTGCATCACTTCATGAGCTGTTACTCTGCTCAAGAGAAAGTTTCCTCACTTCAATAAACTATATGTGAGTTTGCTGTGTTTTTATTGCATACAATGTTTGATCAAAACACATACTTGACACAAATTGTGTAACACAGTAGTTTCTGTGTTAACACTTTCGGTTAGGAGGAATAACTCAAAATGTCTTGTCCTTATCTAGACAGAGGTGTGTTAAGAACCTTAACACTCCTCCAGAACACTCATGTTTTTAAGTCAGTTTAATGTAATTAAAGTTGAAATGACTTATACAGCTAAGTTGATTGTATAGGCTACTTAAAATTCGAAGCAACTTAGAAACTAGAAAGAAGAGGAGCTCACACATCACATGAGCCACGTTATTAAACATTTATAGTCAGTTATTATAAAATTAAGAGTGGCAAAATTTCTAGCTATGATATTTTTACTTGTCAGATTCAGTGACCCTAGCCAGCTCATGCATTTGTAAGGAGCAAACTGGGGGATCTCCAACATTATTGGGTAATTAAAGTAAACGGTAATAAGAATAAAGACCTACATTTATCAGATAATCAGAATATGTTAAACATAATAAGCGCTAAATATCTCATAAGGAAACAATTCTTAGTGGTAGCCTAAAATATTAGCAGACAGCAGCAGCATTAATGTTTCATTTCTTTTTTATATATGCATTTAGATGCTCGTGACTATCTAGTTTGTTCAATGGGTGTTTTCTGTAGTATTAAGACATGAAACATCTTTTACAGCACCCATGAAACATCTTTTACAGCCCCGCTCAGCTCCTCTGAGGCTGATCATTCCGGTTTAGCGTCTAATCCAGAGGTCGGGAACCTATGGCTTGCGAGCCACACCTGGCTCTTTGACAAAAATCGTCTCAGGTTACGTATGTAACCATGGTTCCCTGAGTAGGGAACGAGACACTGCGTCCTCTAGGGGTCGCTATGGGGAACGCCTCGTCGTGACCCGTGTCTGAAGCATACATTGAAAAAACACCAACAACACGTTGGCCGGCGACAGCCATGACGTCACT
>NW_015630670.1:120499-121890 GCF_001515625.1 Sinocyclocheilus rhinocerous
GACGCAGTGTCTCGTTCCCTACTCAGGGAACCATGGTTACATACGTAACCTGAGACATTCCCTTTCATGGGAACTTCGAACTGGGTCCTCTAGGGGTCGCTATGGGGAACGGTATACCCATGCCACCATCCTGAGGGAGGGGATGCCAGAAACCATGGGGCGCACTAAGTACCAACTCTACCATATTGCCATGGGAGTTGCCCCTGGGACTTTAGACGGCTGTCAGTGACATTATTCCCTATGGCCAAAGGCCTAGGCTACATACCCCAAAAATACTTACCTGTTAGGGGAGAACTCCGAGTTCAGAGGAATAGTGTGCTCATTCCAGGTAACCCTTTGATAAAGGGGAACACTGCTCAACACTACCACGAGAACAGCCCATGGAGCGAGGAATCCGTGGATTTTTAGAAAGTGCGCAAAGCTTAACGTGTGCACTTACCATAGTATGTATTTAGAGTTTCCCAAGCATCTGCACACAGATACCCGGAAGTACTGGGCCAAACGGGAGAGGCAAGCTCAAATACAACCCTCAAAGGTGAGGGGAGCACTGCCCTAGACAGCATTACACAGGAAGGTTTCTCATAATGCCACCTATGCCTCCCGCTTGATGCCTCAGCAAGAGGGGATATCCTGGTGATCGGGAAGCCCCTCAGGGCGACCCAGATACGGTAGACCAGTCAGGGTAGCATGAAAGCGTAACCCCAGTCCGGACGTCCAGGAAATTTTTGCAGTGACGCGCCGGGGGCCTGATGATCACGAAGGCTCCCGCAGGAGCCTGTGTTATGGCCGCATGATCCAGGAAGTATGAAGCCGAAACCCGGCTTTTCTTACCGTCTGGACATATATCGACGAGTGAAATAAGCACTGCAAGTCGAGCACCCGGTTTCTGAACCCAGCAGAGGGGGTGCCCATCGAGGACCTACCCTAGAAAGGAACAGAAACAGACAGGTCCCGGGAAACAGTGCAAAGAAACTAGCAGAAGGGTTATACACACAACCACCAGCGCATTAAATACACACACACACGTGTATATATGTATATATATATATATATATTTATTTATTTATTTATTTAGAAATGGATCGTACTCACCCACCATGGTTCTCGCGTCGGAGCCCTGTCCGGAGAAGCCTCTAGACCGGACCATCAGTAAGGTGGTCACTATGAAGCCATAGAACCAACCAAAACATCATAGGTCCAGTAGGAGACTGTTATGCGGGAAGTTTCCACCTCACATCGGTCAGGTGGAGAGATGGTGGTTACAGGGGAATTAGGAAGGTGAAGATAAGGGCAGATGTAAGACCCCCGAAGAAATGAGTAGATACTGAGGTATCAATCTGATCCGGACAAAAGCGCTGACGCCCTGTCTGGATCACATCCCTTAGGTCTTT
>NW_015630670.1:122236-122612 GCF_001515625.1 Sinocyclocheilus rhinocerous
CGTCAGCCTGATATGCTTGGAGCATCACCATCGTGTGCAATGAAGCGACAGCCTGACCTGCTGCTGCGTATGCCCTGCCATTCAAGCGAGATGTAATCTGAAGGGGCTTGGATGGCAAGGAGGGAGTTTTGAGAGAAGATGTCTCACCCATGGAGAGATAGCTGGCTAGCGTCTCCTCTACCGGGGGCGTCCTCTCATAGCCATTTACGCGCATCGCCTCGATGTTGGCATAACTGGTATGCTGGAACCGATGGATACGTGAGGAAAACGGCCTCTTCCAATCCTTCTCGATCTCAGTATGGAGATCAGGAAGGAAAGGAAGGCTCACATGAGCTGGAGGGCTATGGCCAGAAAGATAACGTTCATCGAGATATTT
>NW_015630670.1:125228-129593 GCF_001515625.1 Sinocyclocheilus rhinocerous
GTAAAGGTTACTTCAAGTGCTTTAAAATCAGGAATGTTGTACATGAGCAACAGAGTGTTAATATACAATCTTTTATCCTGATGGACGGCAACAACAGCTATCCAAATAGTGTATATTCAGACAGTTTGATTAAAAGAGATGTAATCCAATATATTCAGTCTGCCTGTAAGAACAGTCTTATTGGTTTCCAGATCTTGATGAAAATGGATAATTTATCTTTTAATATAAATCTCAGTTCTTCCAAATGTAACATATTTCCCAGTTCCCTTGCCCACATCTCAAAAGTAGGGACAGAATCTGCTTTCCACATCTGTAAGATCAGTTTTTTTGCAAGTAACATGCAGAGCGAAATGGCCTGTGTTTGATATTTACTGCAAAAGGCATTTTCTGCACCTAAAAGTCCAATACAAGGCTCAGGCTCCAAGTCGACAGAATACACTTCAGAAAGAAATTTAAATATGCATTTCCAAAATGGCTGAATTTTACTACATGACCATAAAGAATGAAACAGGGTGCCTTCTAATGTTTTACACTTATTACAGAGTGGGGAAATCATGGGATATATTTTATGAAGTTTTAATTTAGAATAATGAAGCCTATGAATTAACTTGAACTGAATCAAATTATGTCTATCATTTACAGAACATGTATGTACATTTCTCAAGCACTCATCCCACGTTTTCATGAATATTAAAACCCATTTCCTCTTCCCAATCATGTTTTATTTTGTGAGTGTTATTGTCCACCTTTTCTACCAATAATTTGTATCCTTGAATAAGTTTTATGAACTGAGGAATAAAATGAAAAATCATGATCCGAGGGATGCAAAGCTCTCCAGCAATCTATTAGATTTAACTTTTGCATATAATTACTTAGTAATTATCGGGGATGCGTGTCTAACCTCGCATTTAACACGCAATTGTAATCACCAGCCATGATGACTTGTGAATGCATAAAGTCTGGTATAATCTTGAAGACATTCTCAAAAAATGAAGGATCGTCAAAGTTAGGACCATACACATTCACTAAAGTGATGGGTAATGAATTTATCTCCCCACACACAACCAAATATCTGCCATTCCTATCCTTAATAGTTTGCTTATGTATAAAGGGGACAGACTTTTTAATAATAATTGCTGCTACTCTAGCTTTGGTAGAGAAATTTGACTGGTAGATTTGAGACATCCATGGATATAAACTTTGTTGTCGTTTTAATATGTGTTTCTTGGAGAAAAACTATTTCCGCACCCAATTTTTTAAGATGCGCATAAACCTTTCCTCTTTTGACTGGACTGTTAAGTCCACGTACGTTCCAGCTTAATAAAGTCAGTGTGCCGCCACCGCGAACCTTCACTCCGTTACTCGGTATGTAAAAAAATATATATGTTCTGCCTGACCCTTTTAAATAAAAACTGCACATTAAACCTTCCAACTCAAACTCAAAAAAGGTAACCTTCCCATGAACTTGAACATTACGAGCAGTCTTTCCAATATATCACAGAGAATTATATACACACAAGTCTTTTCTGACTCCGTTGTCCAACGTAGCGTTTTCAACATTTCACCAGTTCTCCACCGCGCTTCTTAGATATGCTTCAGCAACCTCGGGTGAGTCGAAGGTCTTCGTTTCTTTATCCCTCACGGTCACGATGAACTTGGAAGGAAAACTAAGTCCGCATCTCACTTCATGCTCCCAGCATTTCTTTCGTATGTTGTCGAACTTCTGTCTCTGTTTCAAGACGTCAACAGCGAGATCTGGAAAAATATGTATCGCTTTGCCATCGTATTGCAGAGGTTTCAATCTTGCCAGTCACAAAATTTGTTCTTTCACTTGGTAGTGATGGATTCGGGCAATAGTTGCCCGAGAGCGGCCATCTCTTAGTGCTTGTGGCGAACGGTGTGCCCTGTCGATCTGAATTGGACGGTCAAAGATCTCCTCGCCCAGCATATTGGCCAGAAGCTTTGTGACAAACTCAGTAGGTTTACCATTTTCAGCGCCTTCTTTTATACCGACAATTCGAATGTTTTGTCGTCGAGATCTTGACTCTTAAGTCACGGGTTTTTTCCTTAAGTTTTTCACATTCGGCCTCCAGGTGTGCACACTGTTTCTCAAGTGACTCGATGCGGGTTTTGTGAACTTTTGCAGTCTCTTCCGTCACTGTCACTCTGGAAGAAATGTTAGCGATGGATACGTTCAACTCTGTTAAGGTAGATGAAAGGACATCAAACTTTCTGTCAAAGGATCCGTTCAATTTCGCTATTGCTTCCATTATGTCTGTGTTCGTTGGCACCGTTGCTTCAGCGCTAGTTTGATTAGCATTAGCCAGCGGCTCTTCATGAACATTGTCGGTGCCTCCCGCATCTTCTGTATTAGATTTTTCAGTTTTCTTATGCTTTGACGGCATTATTCAGAATGTCAAGTTAACAACTTGTGGTATTTAAACGGCTGCAAGGTGAATTGAGAGCAAATATTATAAACTCGTGGAGAGCTATAAAACAACATGTTTACTCCATTCAGTGCCGGAAGCTGATCCCTAAACGCAACACTTTTGTTTTTGCCCCCATTTTTCATGAGCTGAACTCAAAGATCATTGGCAGTACTAAGAGCGCCGCTTAATTGTGAAGCGGGAGCGACCAGCCAGCAGAGGGTTCTGCAGCCTTCCTCAAACAGTTATGTTCAGGATTTTCTTTTTTACTTAACGAATACTGCGTGAGGGGGCAAGAAACGGGCCAAGGGAGGTCACTACAGGACACATAAATTAAACCCAATATACGGGACGTCCCGGCTAATACGGGACGAGTTTAGAGTGCATGACGTCAACCTCCGGAGCTCTATAGGCCTACGCAAAATACGCAAGCTGCGTAGGGCCCCCGAAACACCAGGGGGCCTCCTTGCTCTCAAAGATGATTTGTTATGAACCATTACAAGGAAAACACTGAACCATTAAGCGAATTGTGTTCATATTCTGGCCTCATCTGCTTGCCTATGTAAACTATGCATCATTAATATAGAGAATATTACCTTCGCATCGCAATCAAATAAATCTCACTCCCTGATATTTTGTGATGTCATAATCTATTAAAACATTTATTTCATATTATTATTATACACAATCCCTTTCGAAAATTAGCAATGGTATTACTATAGTAAAAGTATAGTAGGCTTTTTTTTTTTGGCGTTTTTATTACCAATTGTAGCCTATAACCACAGTTTTACTACAAATACCATGGTTAAACTATGGTTAGTGTAGCAAAACATGTTGTTTTTACCATGGTTTAACTATAGTAACCGATAACCATGTTTTTTGGTATTTTATATATATATTTTTATGTTATCTTTATTTTAAGGCATGAATTTGTGAAAATTATTAGGTAGCCGCAGCACACACCACATAGAATAACGCTGCGCATTTCAAGGCACTTCAGTGGACCTTAATGTTACCTGTTTTGTCAATGTTAAAAAAAAAAGTTTTAATATATCAATAAGAAAGTACGACAGGCTTTTACTCAAGTCTTTATCACTTTATTAAAATTAAGCAAAACAAAACGACAAATGTTTACTTTCACAAGCCGTCTCGTATAGGCTAGTAGTAGCCTAAGCTGTCTCTTGCTCAATTAGGTAACAAAAAATGTCGGGAAACGACACCTCTGGCCATTCCGTTGAGTCGTTTGTCCAGTCACAGTTACCGTACGGACAGTCCGACCCAATACGGCTCAGTTTTTATGCATATGTTGCTCTGTCGAGCGGCAGGAATAATTTTATGTAGGCCATTCTGAGTCAACACCATGCTTTTCCAATGAGGGGGAAAGGACTGTTTTCCCCCACGCCGACTCCGCCCACACAGCTATGACGTGACACCGATCAAAAACATAACAATATGTCTAAGAAAATGTTTTAAAAATCTATAAAAATCATTCTAAATCTTGCCCTAAAACACTGTAAATCTGAAGACTTTTGCTTTCGAGTGCTGTGCATATGAAAGTGATTATAATATAGGCCTAATAAAAATATAATTTGCTTAATAATTCACATGCATTATTTTATATACACACTGATGGTTAAAAGGCTTTTTATTTATTTATTTATTTATTTGAAAGAAGATTGAATTTATTTGATCAAAAATACAGTAACAATAATATTATGAAATATTACATATGTAAAATAGTGGTTTTCTATTTAGGATATTTTAAAATGTAACTTATTTCTGTGATCAAAGCTGCATTTTCAGCATCATTACTCCAGTCTTCAGTGTCCCTTCAGAAATCATTTTAATACTGCTTAATTTGCTGCCTAATTATTATCAGTTATTATTTTTGATCAATTATTAATAATGGTTTTTATTATTGGTATAATGGTTCTCAGTT